>NC_056743.1:1772095686-1772194410 GCF_019279795.1 Protopterus annectens
AGGCCTAGATGTTTCCAACCTGGGTCTTCTACAAGCAACGTCTCTCCATGATAATCTCATAGCAGCAACTACTCCAGCCTTCCAGCATCAAAAGCAACTCACTTAAAATTGCATGCATAAGTGCCTGCAGTGTAAATAATTAATGACCAACTCTGGAAGCATGGATTACTATTGACGAACCACACATTCTGGTTTGGGTTAAAAGATTATCACTGCCCTTCTCCCTTCATTCTAATAAACTATTGCATTCCTTATAACAGGTCCAATTCCAGAATGGGGGGGGGGGTGATGCTACTAATTAAACAATTATGACTACTAATTATTTCCTCAACCAAACCTAGCCTAAAGCATCCCCATCCTTCCTCAATCATCACTATAAACAACACCCTGTTAGAAATCTTCCCTAATCACTGCTCTAATAACATCATTAAACTGAGTGGCCTAAACTACAGCTCTGCAGGCCTCTCCCTACAACTAAATTTGCTGCATCAATTCAAGCTAAAGCAGTTAGTAATAGAACCAACCAGATACAATCTCAAAACAAGAAATTATTCCATTTTAGATATTGTAATCACTTCTGTATGTAATTGCTGTGTAGGTATCAACATCTTATCTAACAGTCTCAGTGACCACAGTCCAGTATTATTTTTCAGGTCCTTCAAAACCATAAAACTCACACCTCTGTTAATCAAGCCCAATCTTTCCTAAACAAAAACAAAGCATGCTGGACATTCATCTGAGCGATCTTGATTGGCTCCCTTTTCCTTATCCAAGATCTCCTGAAGTGACCTTATCCTACTTCATTAACATTCTAACGTCAGTTCAAAGTGCCCTATTCCATACCACTCTTAGGAGAATAAGAGGACACAAATGTCCTGAATAACCAGCAAAAGCAAGAATATGATTAAACAAAGGAAAAAGACCTGGGTAAACTGGAAGAAGACCACCGCTAAAGAACTACTTCATCAAGCTTTTGTATCCCTCAGAAAACTAACAAGAATTGCAATCAAGCCTGCTAAATCTCTATACATAAGAGATATGCAAACAAGAGCCACAAAATCCCCTAAAATTTTTACAAAGAAAGAAAATCCCTCACTGGCCATACCAATACTACCTCCACCAAAAGTAGTAGCGTAGCTAGGTCAGGGCAAGAGGGGCAACATCCCCAGGTGCAAAGTGCTGGGGAGGGGCTAGATCGGCTGATCCAGATCACTCTTTAAAAATCCAGTATTGTATTTGCGATAAAACCTGAGCACTATCATGCTCTGTGTGTGTGGTCAAAACTGTAGCAACATTGTATCAAACATTTTGCTACAGTTAAAAAGTAAAAAAAAAAATATTTTTTTTTTAATTAAAATCTGACTGAGCTCTGCAGCACTCCATGCAAGCAGGTTATAAACTGCAGCAAATATTTGCTAAATTTGTAGCAAGCAGTTTGTACAGTTTAATATTAATATATATATATATATATATATATATATATAGATATATATATATATATATATATATGGGCTCCATACAGATCCCCGACAAACATACATAACCGAAAGTGCTGTTCGCCTAAGCAGCACTTTCGGTTATGTATGCTGGTTGTGCTGGTCGCACACATTGCGGTTAAGAGAGAATTCTCTTTTCCCCACTGTAGTGCGACCTCGGAGTGAGAATATAAAAGTAGGGGGGTGCAGGGGGGCTTGCCCCCCTGCATAAAAGAAGATTTATTGTTTTTTGTTTGTTTCTCGAATGGACTTTAACTAAAGCACTTTTTCGGTGAAAGCTCTTTCGTTAAAGTGTGTTCGGTTATTGTGGATTTGGACTATTGAACTTTCGTTCAATAGTCCTAGATCCATATATATATATATATATATATATATATATATATATATATATGGTTCCCATTCAGAAGCCTGAAACATCATAAGCCTGAAAATCAAAATCCTGAAACCAAAAGCCTGAAAATTCAGAATCCTGAAAACTCAAAATCCTGAAAGCCCAAAATCCTGAAAGCCCAAAATCCTGAAACTCAAAATCCTGAAAACACAAATAATGCTAATATGTCACTATAAAGACACTAATATCTACCAACTGACCCTGACCCTAACCCTAACCCTAAGGTCCGTCACTATTGCACACTCACCTGAGCCGCGCCCTAACCCTAACTCACTTAAACCGCCTCTAACCCCAATATTTGTCACTATTGCATACATGCCTAACCTGCGCCCTAACCCTAACTCACTTAAACCACCCCTAACCCTAACATAAAACCAACCGCACACTTACCTGACCCCAACGCATGACCTAACACCACAGGGCTAACAATAGCAAAGCCACAATGACATCAGTATGTCTATTTTGTGTTTTCAGGATTTTGAGTTTCAGGATTTTGGGCTTTCAGGATTTTGGGCTTTCAGGATTTTGAGTTTTCAGGATTCTGAATTTTCAGGCTTTTGGTTTCAGGATTTTGATTTTCAGGCTTATGATGTTTCAGGCTTCTGAATGGGAACCATATATATACACATATGTATGTATGTATGCATATTTTTTTTTTGCATGGGGTGGCCAATCTAACTGTAATAAGGCAATCATTTATGGCTTATAACAGTGAGGTGCTTTTTTTTTCTTTCTTTTTTTTTTTTTCCTCTTCTCTTGAAGAGTTGAGGGGTTGCAATGCTGATTCATAGCACTAGCCCAGGGTGTTGATTGAACCAGCTATGCTTCTGACAAAAAGTTATGCCTCTAACAGCAAAGGACTTTAAAAACTTTCTCATCTCCTCCATACAAGCCATCACCGACTCATACCCTACTTCAAATCATTCTCCTCCTGGTTATAACATGCCAATAAGTCAATATCCCTTAGCAGAATATTCAACAGCATCCTACTTCTTCTGCGATCTCAGTTAAAGAAACCAAGACGCTCTTAGGCAATATAAAACACTCCTTTACAACCATTAATTCCTTTTATCCCATTTTCTTTAGGAGTGCAGCAGACAATATTGGAAAACCTCTCACTTTTATCTTTAATTTCTCTGTCACCACAAGGAAAGTTCAATATCCAGTCTCTGCTCTGTCGGTAAAGTCTTTGAGAAAATCCTTTACAAATAAATGCTCAAACACATATTTATGGACTTCTCTCAGATAAACAGCATGACTTTAGAAATGCATTTAGTACTACTATATCTTTTCTCTCAGCTACAGATTCAATTTATACTAATAATAACAATGGCCTCTTAACTGCTGCCATCTTTGTGGCTATGGCTAGGGGTTTTGAGATAGTAAATCCCCAAACTCATTAACAAACTACATAAATCTAACTTTGGTGGCAGCCTAATTAAATTGTTCACAAGTTGTCTTGAAAATAAAACCTTTAAAGTCCTCACAAATAACCAGTTTTTTTAGCCATAGACACACTTAACACATGAGTCTCTCAGGGTTCAGTCCTGATCACCCTGTTATTCTCATAAGTATTATTTATTTATGTACATTTGTTGACCAGGAAAGTCCACTGGGTAAAAAGAAACCCATTTCCAGTGCAGGCCCAGGGAGAAAAGCTCAAATTACAAAATCCAGGAAGTATATAAGACAATATCATATATACAGCAGACAACCAAAAATTGTCATGCAAACTTTCACATATTAAGATACATCAAATATAAAACATTTTATACAGTTCTATGCCATATATGATTGTTGAAAGATTAGTAACATAGAGTACAAGTATTTACATAGTCTATTTAGGATTAATATTAAACCTTAATAATGACAAAAAAATTACTGCATGTTGCTGTGAATGGCTCATTATTGCTTGATAATCAGATTTCGAGTAAGGAATTTACGAAATAAAAGGAGATCCTAAATCAAAGGGAAATATTTTATTGAAATTGATAGGAGACATACTACTTTAATGTTTTAGACATAGCTTAAGGTATGAGTTTAAAGTGATTTAAGGAATCCAATTGTGTGATAGAGGGACTTAGGGTGTTCCATAGTTTAGATATGGCGTATGAGTACAGGTTTTGTCCATCCCATTTATTGGGTTTGGAAACATGTAGGAGTTGTTTGTTAGTGGACCCAGCATTTCTGGTGGGAATGTAGAATTGTAGGATAGACTGGAGAGAAGGGCAATTATCTGTGTTGTATATTAATTTATGAGCTACTGTTAGTTGGGTGTAATGAAGGAAATTGGGGAATTCTAGCCATTTGAGTTCCTTAATGGCTTGACAGTGGTGAGTCTGGTATGATAGTCCAGTGGCAAATTTTGCTATTTTACAGTAGCATGATTGCAGTTTGTTGCTTAGGGATGTATGCATGTTTGTAAAAATGGAGGAACCGTAGAGAAGGGATATGAGTAGGAGAGTATTTGCCAGCTTTATTTTTTTGGTTTATCCATGCATGATTTCTGTCTATAGAGTTTACCTAATAATATTCCTAATGACTATCCTAGATTAAAGTTAACACCACATGCCAATGATATACTCCTCTTAGAATATCACCAGGAACCTTACAACCAAAATCACACTCCAGTCAATCCCTGATCTCTGCACCTGTATTTAAAGAAGTAATCTACTGATTAAATATAAAAATGACCAACATGTTTTTTACTACCACAACCAAGCTTCTTCAATTAACAAACTTACAAATTACAGAAAAATCTTAAAAACTGTATTCCCATGGTATTGGAATACAATTATTTAGGTCTTACTCTACATCCCTCCCTGAATTTCAATTTGCACACCAACAATCTAACATATAAAGTTAGCATCCAGGAAGGAGTAACAGCAGTCCACGACTATTCCTGGGTGCTATTTTGGACTTTGGTTACTGGTATTTGTATTTTGGCACCTTTTCCATTTTATTTTTTTGGTTTTATAACATATAAAGTTCTAACACAACTAAAGCTGTGCTACAAAATAACTAATCTCCTCTCCCTAGCAGCTTGTATCACTTTATGCAAAACATTCTTCTTCCATAACTGGAATGTAGTCTACCATTTATTATCATCCATTCAACCTGCAAAACCCAGAGTCTTCAGAGAGCAGACCCTCTCACCCACCACTGTGATCTTTTCAAACAATTAAATTGGCTTCCTGTCACTGACAGAGCTACTTATCTATTTAGCATCCTGTCATTCAAAGTCCTACCAGATGGCTGTTGTCCTCCACTAAAAAGAAAACATCTCCTAAAGACACACATGTACTCTTTAAGAAGTGACCAAGAAAAAGGTATTACACCACATTTCAAAACAGTAATAGGAGAGCCAGCCTTTTCCAGACTGTACCCAGCCCTATGGAACACACTGCCGCCCAATATAACAAGCCAAAAGACTCTTCAGGAATTTGAATCTCCCCTTTATAAACATCTTCACTGTGAAATTACATGCAGTTGCTACAGAGACAATGGTTAGTAACACAAAGTTACAAAAACTAATTGTGCATTGTGTAAAAGTTTAACTCTTTCAATTTAACTTGTATACCTATCAGCATATTTCAGTTTGATGTTACGTCACATTGTCTTATTTTGTAATCTACTTAATTACTTTCTTTATATACTTGATTTCAGTTTTACATGTATTGTATTAACATTTAATGTTTTACATGTCTTCTACTGTTGCTTATGGCCAGGGTCGAGGCTGAAAAGGGTCCTTGGACCCTTTCAACTAACTGGACCTGCTTAACAAATAGTAATAAATAAATAATAATAAAGGTATTATTGGTAGAAGTCAGACTGAAGCTTTAACCTGGGATATTAAAGCCATGACATTTGTAGGTTTCACCCAGGTAATGTGAGCTTCCTTCTGAATACTCTGCACTCAGTAATGTTTTGAGCTTCTTATGGTAGGTTATTTCAGCTGCTCAGTATTCTGCATTGAGATTTTTCTACCAGAATAACAATAAATACCTACGTAGTTATCCTTCCTCTTGATTCCATGAGTATTTAGGTGTTTTCGTTTTAATTTATTAGCCAGTGAAGGCAGTACCCAGTAATGAGATGTTCCAATGGGCAATTAATGGGCTTGTGCAGTTATTGACACCAATTTGGCATTTGTTATTGAAGTTCTACGAAACCATCAGGGGTAAGTGTAATGAGTCAGAACACTTTGTTTTCTGTAATTTGAAAAAGTGATATACTTTTAGTAAATTACATTTGCTAGAGTTATTCTAAGTGAGGGATGATACAGCTCTTCAAACGTATGTAGCTAACAAGTATGAAAGCTTTTATATAATTTTGTAATTGATTCAAAATCCCCTGTACTGCTGTTTCTGTGTAATACTGAACATCCAAGCTGCTGATAATTTCATATTCATAAGTATTTTTAAACATTTGAAAGTGGATGTAAATTCTTGTAAGGATTTTGTGATTAATAGCGTGGATTATTTTGCAAAAAACTTAAGTGCTCATTTATTTTTAGTACTATAAAATACAAAAAAATCACATATTTTTATTAACCAGCATAAATGTGCTAAAATGTATTCATATACTGATGAAGGTACCTCCATATTACAGTCTTTAAGTATATGGCTATTTTAAAATGTGTTCCCTCAATAAGCAATATTATTTCATGGGCTTAACTATGATTTGATGCCATGTGAGTCTGTTAATTGTACACCACTGAGATTAAGGCTGCAGTATATATACCTCTACCTCTCCAAACAAAGCATTGGCAGGTGGGAAAAATTTTTTAAAAATGGCTTTCTATGCTGCTGGTTTCCTTAATACCATATGGGTTTCTAATACTATATGGGTTTCTAATACCCTCTTTATGCCTGAAATAAATTACATACTGCAGCAAATCAAACAAGGGGAAAACATTCTTGAGAATTCTTAAAAATCCCCACCAAGGGTCATAAGTAGCAAGGTAAAAAGGTCCTATTTCCATGATGCTGTAATTTGTGATTCAGGGACTCATTAGCTGCGTTGAGTAAAAACGTCATTATCGGCTAATCTGCATGTCTCTGAATCTCAGTTAACTACCATATCAGCTATCGCTGGATAGTTAATAGTGTTGGCAGCTGTATTGTGTGAGCAGATGCACCCCCCCATTCATTTTCTCACACACAATGCACACACACACACACACACACACACACACACACACACACACACACACACACACACACACACACACACACACACACACACAAACCCCAAACCTGTCCCTGTATTGTCTGAATGTCCATAATGCTTCCTTTTCCTTCCCTTGTAAAGAACTGACGATTTCATTCAGTCATTAATGCTAGTCATTACAGTTTCACACATCCTGTCCTTTAGTATATCTAAGGTAGTGCATCTCTGACATATGTCCAGAAAACCATTGAAGCACTAGCTTCTCTCTTAGAGCTGTGAGTTAGTGACATAATATATTGTGCCAAAGTGCAGGATTTGACTCTGTCTCAGGCACAGTTACTACTATTGCCCCTAGTGTCTAGTATTTTTTTTTTTTTATTTTATTTTTATTTCATTATGTGCCTTTGAGTCACAGTATGTACTGTATCTTTGGTGTCTAATGTTTCCCCACATATTATTCAAAAAGTATCCCTGGTGTCTAGCATTCCTCTCGAACCACATATTATTAAAAAAGTATCTGTGGTGCCTAACCCCCCCCTCGAGACATGTAGTATTAAAAAAGTAGCCCTGCTATCTAGTGCCCCCCCACCCACAAATGTTGCAGGCCTTATTCATTCATCCAAGGGTGGGTGGAAGTATGACAGCCATCCCAGCTCACACACACACACACACACACACACACACACACACACACACACACACACACACACACACACACACACACACACACAGCCCCCCTTCCACCTGATCGTATTCATGGACACACTCATTCAATGAGCTGTAAACGCACACACACACACACACACACACACACACACACACACACACACACACACACACACACACACACACACACAAAACTAACCTACCTCCTCCCTATCCACTTACTGCTATCTGTCAAGCAGAAACATGCACTCATACATGCAGCTGATAACATACACATGCACACTCACACACCTCCTACCACTACAATGTAACTAAACTCCCCAGCACTTACCACGATGGATTAACACAGCCAACTACCATGAGGTACAAGGACTGGCCATGCTAATTTACAGAGCTGAATGATGCCATGAATCACTTAGTACATATACACCTTCCCTAGAGGCAGTTCCAGGGGTGGCACATGGCTAATCAGTATGCTTCTCTCTTGGACTGGCTCATTAGCGTGTAACATATCCTTAGAGAAAGCTTGACTGTCTATCCTGTCCCCCAGGTACCATAGTGAACTGTTTGGCCCCATCCTACTTGGTGTATAACCTCACCTCACACTGATGGAACCACTTTCTAAAGTGACTACCTTCCCACTTACCCAACTTGCTATCAGAATAGTGGCAGCTAGGAGGATTGGACTTCTTTCAAAGCTGGCTAGGATTTTATATTTTTACTCCTGTTTTTAAGACTGCTCCAGTGTATTGTATATGAACCCTAGTAGTACTCCATCTTCCTCACTGAAATTATACAATGTGATGCCTTCACCCCCTGGGTTGGACAACACCATCCCCTCACCACGAGATAGGACTGCTGGCCACTAATGTCTTAGTTATACACCTCACAGCTAACACCTCAGGTGCTGGTTCTGCTGTATGAATCCTCAGTCATCTGTGTCATAGTCAGGCCTCAAACATACGTGCCAGCAGAAATGACAAGTTATTTTCTACCTGTGGGAAATTTTTGAAAAATACAGGCTGTTTTATAATAGTCTTTGCATTTGCAATCTCAGTAAAATATGATTTGATGAATTTTCTTTCATCGAATTGCATATTTTTTCTCCATATATTACCCAGTGGGAACAGATGATGATTTTTTATTTGTTTGCTTTAATTAACAGTTGCATAAAAATACTCATTTAATACATACTGGCAGTATTTCCCAAAGCTCTAAGGTGCATTGGAAGTGCACAGATCATGAAAATAAATGAAATGGATCACATTCACTCACTAGTATTAATAAGGTATCATTTGTTTCTGTTAGCTAGACATGCATACAAGAAAAACAATGTTTGCTTTCGGGCACAGCTAAGCTAGAATTCGAAGATATTCAGTTATATCAAAATAAAATAAAATTACATCTGCAAAACATTTACAGTAGATAAATGGCTGACATGAGGTAACAGAAAAGAAAAAGAAAAATACATCAAGGAAATAGCAGTAACCTGAATTAACAAACAGGCAATAACAATAAAATAATACATAGATATAAGACTACATGTACTCCATACAGTACATGCAAAAAATGAATATACTGTATAATTTAAATAAAAATAAAAAACCAAGAGCGTAAAGTAATTTGATTATAGATTCACAATGAGGATCATGTATATACATTAATACCATTTTTTAACAATTCTTGAAATTTCACCAAAAATGGGATTCAGGTGAAAATGTCCAATCATTAGCAAGTGCGTTGGCCTGATAGATGTTCAGAATATTGGCCAACATAATATCTTAGGATAGCTTACTTGGCTTGTTTGTTTCTGAATGCAGGGATTTCAGAAATAACTAAGTATCAATTTTTTACAAATGCACAAGTAATTCAGGATCACAGAAGAAAAAGCATATTAGCTCTTATTTAGGATTTGAACCCAAGACCTCCAACATACTATGCGTGAATCACTGGCACTGGGACAACAAGAGCCTCTGTGGTGATTGGTGTTATTTAGAGAAACCTATTGTTTGTTGGTGGCCAGTTGACTGATGCTCAGAATATAACCTCTAGATGATCGTCAGTGTTCTCGTAATGGGAGTTAGACTTAGAGAAAAGCAAGAAATGATGTATACACTGAGAGAGAGGGAGAATTTGGGTGTGGTGGTTTGCCCCAAAACTGGAAAGTTAGGAAATAGAGAGGTGTGCACTCCCCAGCAAAACAAACAAAAAAAAAATGAAGTTTAGTTTTGCATCATTAGCAGGGTTGCTGTTTTGAGTTGCCACCTCCCAATGTTTTAGATGTTTTGGATTCAAGTAACTGTTTACCAGTTAAACAGGATTCAATTATTCATAATAAAGGCATTCAGTTTTGTGCTCTAAATGGGCATTCAAACATTAGATGCATGCTAAGAAATTAAATCTTTAATATACTTAGACATTTTTTGAAGTTTTTTTTACATTTTTTTGTACTTGTGAGCTTTTGATTGGTTCTTACTAATGTCACATGCTTCTGGGAAACATTTAAGAGTGCTATTTGTTGTTTCTTTGTATATTCAGAAGAAGACTTAAGTCATTTAAGTTGAAAGTGCTTAAAATATTTTGGTGATCCTGTCCAGCTGTTTGCTTTTTTATGTGTGGTACTTAGTGAATGTGCTATTTCTGGTTTGGGGTTAAACCCATTTGTTGCCACGTCTTAATTAGGGCTTTAGGCTGTGGCCTGATACTGTCAGGACAAACATAATATTATTTTTAAAAAGTTGTTGAAAAGATATTAATGTACTTAAATGTTAATAAAGGTTTACTTTCCTTTTATTTTCTTTTTGCAAAACTTGTTCTTAATAGAAACAAGCTTACTTGGAATTTACCACAGTTCATTGTTGTCACAGGGAGCATATTATGATCTTACTCAGCTTTATTCAATGAATTGTTTTCATCATCATCATCACTAACCCCCCTTTTCCCATTTTCTATATGGGATCAGGGTGTCACATCACCTGTCACCATCTCTCTCAAAATAATGCCATTCTCCTACCTTCTTCAGTGGGTATACCTGATTGCCACAGGTCTTCTCTCACACAATTCATCCAGCTCTTTGCTGAATGCCCACATATCCTTTTGCCTTCTTCTTGTCTCACCCAAATCTTCTTCACTAGATAGTCTGCTGCTTTCCTGCATGTTTTAACAACCATAACCTGTTCTCTTTGACTTTCTTTGCAATTGGAGCTACTTGATCCTCTGCTCTGATGTTCCCATGTCTTTGTCTGTCCATAGTATGTGGTCTACCACCTATCTCAAACACTTCATCTCTATCACCTGTAAATTCTTTAACTTTTCTGCCTTCACTGACGAAGTTTCTGCACCATACAGTAGCAATGGTCACACCCCTGCTTTGCACAGCTTACTTTTCAGCTTCTTTGACGTTCTTCTGCCACGCACTACCCATGACACTCTGTCAGATGGCTGTAACCCCTCTGATTCTAGCTTTCATCTCCTCATTCAGGTTTTCCTTCTCTTCAACCACTTCTGCCATATACTGGAAACTGTTAGTCTGTTATACTATTTCTTTTCTAGCTCAGTTGTCAGCTTTTTTCTGATTTTCCCATTTGCTGCTTTACCAGCTGTTTTACCTGTACTCAGATTATTCCCATGTACCTTCAGTTTTGCATTCAATTCAGCTATCACTTACTGAAGTTGTACAGTCTGCCTGTATTGCCCCATTATCTGCATACAGCAGCTGTGTTGATCTGTCTAGTCTGACCTGTTTGCTAATGCAGTCTATCTCCAATAAAAACAGCAGTGGGCTCAAAGCTGAAACTTGATCCACACCCATTCCCAATGGGATTCCCTCTTTGAATTTGAACACTGTTTGTTCTTGTAATTGGGTTCTTGTACATACCCCACAGTAATTCTACCAGTGTCTCCAAGACTTCAATACATCACACAAATCATCTTTCATAGGACCTTGTCACATGCTTCCTCCAAGTCTAGGAATGACCAGTGGGGCTCTTTCTTGCTTTCTAGCTTTTTCTCAACTATCTACCATGCTGCAAATGTCAGGTCAGTTTTGCTGCATCCTGATCTAAATCTGACCTGCTCATCTCCCATCTTAATGTCTACTACTCTGTGTATCAATTTATGAATCACCTCCTCCAGTACTTTCATGCAGTGCGACAGGAGTTTCATACCTCTATGAGCCCACAATTGAGATTTATCTCTTTATTCTTGTACACTGGCAATAGAATGCTTATTCTCCAGCCAAATGAGATATGCTTTTCTTTCCATACTGCTGTGAGTCCCCTGTGAAGCCATTTCTCTCTTAAACCCCCAACATTTTGATCATATCTGCTGTGACCTCAGCTGAGTTTGATGCTTTTCTTGACTTCATTTTCTTTCGTACTGTTCTTACTTTTTTAGGACAGGTTATTCTTCCGCTTTTGTCATAAGTTGTGTGAGGTTTCTTTATTCAGAAGCTACTGGAAGTACTCCTTCCATCTTCCTTTGATTTCCCATGGACTGGTGAGCAGGTTGTTACTGGTATCCCTTATGAAGGGTGTCCCTTGACTGTCTTCTTTATCTTTCCTTGTGCCATCTGCTCAGTCATTTTCCAGAAACTGGTAGATGGCCTCTGATGCTTTGTTCCTTGTTATTACAACTTCTTTCTTAGCCTGTTTGTTAGCCAACCAGTATTCCTTCTAGGCCTGGTCCATGTTTTCTATTTCCCCCTTTTTTCCTGCACTCTGTTCTTTTGATGACTTCCTGGACTTCTGCATTTCACCACCAGATTTCCGCATCTATGTTATTCTGTTAGAAAAATATTCATTTTTATATATGTCTAATGCTTATTAGAAGCTAAAAGGGTTAACACATTTTCATTCTATTTTATGTACAGCTTAATTCTGTATGAATTATAAGATGATCTTTCTGAAACTGCAAGAAGCACCCTGACCTATTATTTGCTAGCACAGCAATATTCATGTTTATGCCTTTTTGGAAATGTACTTGAGAAGCAGGTGATTATCTGCTAGGTCAGGAAATGAATGAATAGAACAATACTGTTTTCTATAATATGATTGAATATGAACAATCAGCTCTGTTTGTGTTATGAGAACATGCACAGCTGCGAAAAAGAAGAGATACATAAAACAAAGGACTGCTTGAAGAATCTGTACTTGCTTTGTGCTCAAATTAGCTATAGTACCTTGAATGGTAACATAACATAGTGGGAAACTGTATCTAACCGGTGGTCACCAAGGCTACGTTGTTTTTCTTAGGAAGTTTTTCATAAAATTAATAGTGCAAGCAGAAAATTATGGATAAACAGCTGCTATGTAATGATGTTAAAACTTGTGATCTGTTACATCAGCTTGGTAGGCAATGTCTTGTTAGAAAATGTATAAAGATAGACTTGCTTCCTGATTTTAGTTAGACAAACTCTGTATTAGCACGTTTTCGTCTCCTTGCTGCAAGATTAAAGTGCCTTAACCTGATCCTACCGTGTATTGATCATTTTTAAAGTTTATTTTTCCTATGACATATTCCATATCTGGCTCAACCACATATCTGTTCTAGCTCTTACACACTCTATTTTAAGGTGCTGCTGTTGTTTAATTCCACCTATTTCCACTTCTTCCTGAGGTGCTAGAGCCCTGGGTGTTTTTGAGAACTCTTATGATTTCATTCCAGTGAATTATCAGGTCTTCAGCCTACTTTCTGTTGGCCTTAGAGCCTTCTCTGACCACTGGCTTGCAGTTGATTGTGGCAACCAGTAATTTATGCTGTGGGTTAACTGTTTCATTGGAGATGACTTTGCAGTTGTTGATTCTAGCCCAGTGTCCTTTCCTTACTAGGAGGAAGTATGTCTGACTTGATGTTGGCCACTGTTGTATGTGATCTTGTGACTGTCTGTCTTGCTGAACAATCTTTTATCTACCATTAAGCCATTTGCCAGACAGAAGTCTAGAATGGCCTCTCCTTCTTTATTCCTGTTGCCTTACCCATGCGGACCCAGGCAGTCCTCACGTCCTGCTCCTACTGCCCTGATATAAGCATTTAAATCCTCCATTATCAACAACAAACTCATGTTGTCCTGCTTTCTCTAGTAGGTCCTTCACCTGTTGTCTGAATGCACTTTTCTCCTCACTGTCACATCCCTGCTGTGGGGCATAGGTTGAGATTATGAATACTGACCTATCATAGGCTGAACTCTGATTGCCATGAGCCTATCCCTAATTCTGATGACTTCCCCCTCACAGTCTTCTGAAGCCCCTCCTTTCACCATTTCTAGCCTGTCCTCCTCCTGAGTAGTAGATTATGGATTCCAAGCCAAGTGGTTTGCTCCACTGTCCTTCCATCTTGTTTCCTGGATACCGAGGATGTCCATCCTCCTCCTTCTCATCATGTCATCCACTTCCAACCTATATAGTGTCAGTGAACTTATACTGAGTGTAGCAATCCACAGTTCAGGTTTGGTAAGCTTCAATCAACAGAGACAGCAGAACATGGATCACAGACTGTGTAGCATGTCAGAGCTGGTGGAAAAACTGGCTGTAGGTGATTTGGTCACATTGACTAATATCATCAAAAATGGACACGAATATTTGACACTGATAAGTGAGTTGAGGACCCAGCCTACTCTGACCTCTGTCAGAAATGCATGGGAAGTGTCTATGCACATCTAGTGGCCAGTGTGTGCCCGCCATAAAGCCCATCAGCCCTGGTTCAATAAGCTACTAGCCAGTCTGTGTCAAGTTGCCCAGCTTAGGTTACCTGAGAGAACTCTATTGAGCAAAAGCTGGATATAAAACCAATCACCCTACCAAACATAAACTACAGATTTCATTTTGTTTTCAGTCTTTTTTTTTTTTTTTTTACTGTAAGCCCATGTGGCTTACAATGGAATATTTCTTTATGGGAGTCTTGGGATGAATATGTTGTGATAAAGAAACATAAATGTATTTAGATACTTTGTTCAGGGAGATCTACCATTTGGCATATGATAAATCCATGAATGTTATCTAATGAATCCCTTCATACGTCCTCAAAATAACGACTCCTGGAGTATTCCTACATAAATAATAATTGTGTGAGCCACCTTGTCACCCTTACTGGGGGTTTCTCCTTCCCCACCGGATGCATGACTATGAGGTGAGAATTTATAAGTAAGAGGATAGTGGCCTTTGCCTACCTTCATATGGATGGATGAGAGGGGTGAGGAGGGGGCTTTCCTCATGTAAAAATGCTTTCATTCATGTCTTTAGCCGCAGTTTTATGTGATTTTCATTGAGTTGACTTTATCCAGTTTATCCAGTTTGCTGTTAAGCAGTTACACTTTGACTTCTTGTAATAGATCTCTTTGCACCAATATCTAATAATGCAAATCTTAAACACAGGCATTGAGCAACTCATACATGTGGGGAGAATACATACATCTCATGTACATAGTCAAAACAGATGTCAGTAAATACAGATAAGATAGAAGGTTACCATACCCTCCATAAAAAATACCTTTACCTATATTATAATATGAGTGGAAGACATTTCCTCTGAATCTCATTTTCAAATGCAATAGCTACAGTTATGTTAATTTTTATTTTTTAGAGAAGGATACAATGTAAAGTGAGATGCCTGAAAAATTATTTTTCCTGTGCTGTGGAAAAGATGACTGTGTTACTTTTACAGTGAAACTGCTTTCACAAATATAGTATTTTATGCTGTTTCTAAAAGTACTTACTGCTTTCACACTCTGGCATAACATAATTGCAGTTTTTAGCACTACTTTAATAGAACCAGTGGCTGTATTTGCAAATCTTTGTGAACGGATTTTCTTCTTGTAACAAGCCATAGCATTTTCACAGACTGTGAATCTACGGAGGTATTTTCCTAAAGCATCAATGACTTAAGGAAAAAAGAAAGTGACTTATTCTACTTTTTTTCCTCAGTATGTGACTTTAATTTTGCAATATTCAATGAACAATAGTTTCTTCTACTTTCTTCTCCCAGGGACTTCATCTATCCCAGTGTGTGCCATACTGTGCCTAACACAATTCTGAACCTAAACAAGAAAGTGTGTTTACCACACAGACTCCGACTAAAGTTCCAGTCCACCATGTAAAAAAAACAAAAATTACACTGGAAACATAGTAAGCACTTTCATTTTAATATTTAAAATGTCTTCAGATAAAATAAACTGCCAAAGTTGCTGTTTAAATATGGTTTTCATGTGACATCATGATATGACAGCCAAGCTCCCTTCCACATTTAAAATGGTATAGTCATTTTTAACAAATAAAATTCAAAGAAAAAATTGTTGTAAAAAATACAAGCTGAAAGAAACTATTTTAAAATGATTTATGTTTATATACAAATATATATTTACATACATGTTAAAAAGTCAAACTCATTTCTCTCTGAAACTCATTTATCTCTGTAATGCATTCAGTTTCATTAGGCAACTTATAGAAATGTGGTCATTCAATACTTGCCACCTGCCTGCATTAAGTTTCATTTGCCAGAAGAAGGACTGACTAGTCCCCAACCTTTATTCCCTGGACCTGACATAAATATTTTGCAACGGTCAGTTGGAGACTTAACTCTGCTTGTCAAGCAGCTTTCACAGAAGTTTGACAACATTTCTTCTGTTCTCCTCTTCAACTGGAAATGGGAAGAAACAGAGCCAAGGACTCCCTGCTTAGGCAATTTTTGCCTACCCCACCATTTTCCAATAGGAACAATGTGTCAGCACAAATCCAAGAAGAACAGCATTTAAGGTCACCTAGGAACCAGATGACTATTGATATTCCTTGTTTACAAGACTGGTTACAAAGTGAGATTAAGTTGACCACATGATTTTTCTATGGTTCAGAAAATTGAATGACTTTGACCATAAGCTCCTTAAAATTAAAAAGTTGCAGTTTAAGGAAAACTGAGTACCTAAGGGTTTTTGCATTTGGCTTTACCCATCTGGGATAGTCAGAGATTCAGCACTTCATCAAGACTTGCTGAAACTGTTTGACTGACAGGGTTGTGAATATATGCTGTTACATATGAAGCACAAGAGCCTTCTCATTGAAGAGCTGACAGCTGAATTACAGACCCTGGATAATCTTATTACTGAATATTTAACTTTCCAACCATTTAAATTTGACTATGTTTGTATTTTTAAAAGTATTGAAGCCCAACTACTCACCATTAAGAACAGGAAAATAAATATGTTGGAGAGGGACAGAGTAACCTATTTGCACCACACTGTATACCCCCATTCCCCCCCTTGTCACAAGTTTGGATGAACAGACAAGGGTTGCAACGTGATGATTTGGATGATCAACAGGAAATTACAGATGGAGCTTTGTCTAATGATCCAACTGTATCTCATTTTGAATAGCACCACCATAAAAACAGCAGTGACCCTTTACGAGTTCCTCAGCCTAGCCGCTCGAAACATATAAAGGCAAAACAATTCCACCAACAACAACATCTCTACATACAACAGATGCAACCACAGAAGGGTCAAACATACTGGCACAGCTCGAGACACAATGGTCCCCACCACAAGTAAGTGAAAATTCATTTGTTGAACTTTCTAATAATGGTACAGTTAAACTTGTTACTAACAGTAAGGGTGATTTTAAAGTTTATAATTCCTCATCTGTTGCAATCGACACCACTTCTGCTGATTTATTTGATCATGGCATGACTTTTGCACCCAGTGTACATGCAAATCTCTTTTCTTTTAATGGACTTTAAACAGTACAATCAGAAAAATGAATTTTAACTTATTTGATCAAGCGGCTGGTCCACTGGACCCGCTTAGGATATTCAGCACCTTTAATCCCCCTATTCATCCAACAATTGCATGTTTTGCATTAATTTGTGAATTGGATTTAAATGATGCACTTAAACAAAGAAGGTGAAACAGTCAAACAGAAAACTTGCTTCCATGAGAAAAACAATTCTTGAAAGATTTGAGTAACTACGAAATACGACTTATGAAACCAGACAAGGGAGGCGGCCTTATCACTATGGACAACGCCGACTATGCAACTAGAATGCATGAGTTACTTGGTGGAGACTCTTATATCAATGCATCGCTTAATGAACTTAATATTGTTTACAAGAAGGTCAAGGACATGTTGAATGACCTTTTCACAAAAAAGACTTTTGATGTGCATGAGTTCAAGTTATTGAATGTTACTTCCCTCACTATTCCTACTACCTTTGTCATTCCAAAGATTCATAAAAACATTCAGGAACCTCTGATGAAACCTGTTGTTGATGCTAAGGGATCAATCACCCACCCCAGTGCCAAGCTCTCAGATGAAAAAATGAAGCACTTGTTACTTTAAGAAACACACATCTGCAGAGACTCTTGGGCATACTCTTCAACTGCACAAATTTTCACAGAATGTCCAGATTTTTGCCCTGTTCCTCATAAAATTTGTGGTTTTCTGGCAAATCACTGCGATGATCTGAGGACTGAAGTCACTAAATAATGACATACATTTGAGTTTTGGACTTCAAATCCTTCAGAAATTGAATGTTAAAAGAAATCCTGTTACTCTAGCAACTAAGTTTATAAGAGCAATAATTAAAATATGTTCCTATTTTAGGGCCTTTGCCCCACCCCCATTTTTATTTATTTATTTATTTATTTATTTATTTATTTACATTTGTTGACCGGGAGTGTCTGACTGGACGCAGGTCCATTTTCAGCGGAGGCCTGGGGAGAAAAGCTCCACAGTTAAAATAAACAGACAGTAGTTACATTGGATTACATAGCGATTAACAATTTGATTAACATAGCAATTAATTACAAGCATATTTACAGATGAAGAGCATAGTACATCAGTAGAAAACCAGAATCTTTATCTGCGAAGTACATAACAGACATTAACAAATGTTACAATAAGAAGTTCCTGCTGTATAATAAGTACTAGGCTTATGAGCATCTGAGCTTGCTATAATCAAGGTAGTTAGTGGGGTGGAAAGAAAGGTAGTGGTTGGATGGGGTGGGTGATATTAGAGTGGGAGTTGCAAGGGTATAGCCAGCATGTTTTTAGGTGTGCTTTTAGTAAAGTTTTAAAGTGGGTGCATGATGGTACGGAGATAATTGTGGGTGGGAGGGAGTTCCATAATTTGGCTACGGCGCAAGAGAATAGTGCTTCACCAGCAGAGTTATTGGCTTTAGTGATCTGCAAGTGATTTTTGTTGCTGGATCTTAGTGGTCTGGTGGTGCGATAGGGTCGGAGTAGATTCTGGAGGGATGGGACATTTAGTGGATGGTTTACTAGTTTGTGGGCGAGTAAGAGTTGATACCATTGAAGGAGGTGAGGGAGTTCAAGCCAGCCCAGTTCAGCAAGTGAGAGACAGTGGTGACTACGGTAGGATTTTGTTGGGCTTTGTCCAGATTTTTTGCACTAAGTGGTTGTGAGATATGCTCTTGGGACTTCCTTAGCAAAATTAATTCCCTTGACTACAATGACAACTGACTTTTGTTACAATAGATGTTAAAGACCTTTACACTATCATGGTGTATCTCAGGTTAAGGATAATACCTATGAGACACTGCTTGAAATTGTGTTAAAGAACAACTATCTCATCTTTGAGTTTGAATATATTTTTTGCAAAGCATAGGGGTAGCTATGGGTTTGGCTTGCTAATATCGTGATGACAAAATGAGAAGAAATGTTTCGTTTTAAGTCTGACTTTATGTATTTTTATACTTTATACACTCGTTACCTGGATGACATTTTTTTTTTGTTTGGAGGGGTAACATTGCAGATTTTTTGAAATTCTTTAAGTACATCAATCAAACTACAAATTTTCTGAGGTATACATATGAAATAAACTGCACCGGTATCACTTACTTAGACATTTTACTGATCAAAGACGCTGAAAATTGTAGATATGAGTCCCAAATTTACCATAAACCCACATTTTCTACCACTTATCTGCACTTTTCTAGCTCTCATCTCCACCAGCAAAAATGTGCTGTTGTAAAGGGTCAGTTCATTAGAGCTGCTCATATGGTGTCCAGATTTGAAGATTTCTTGGATGAATGTGAGATTATTAAAAGCATGTTTGTTGCTAGGGATTACCCGACTAGTTTTGTCAACCATTTGATGTATGGATTTATAAACAAATGTGAAAGAAACTTCTTTGTCCCCAATTTAAAACTCTCTACCAGCCTACCTAACCAAGTTCCCCCCCACCCCCTTTGGACCCACTGGTTTCTGAAACTAATAGGGGCTGTAACAATGACCATCCATCCATACTTCCCATTGATACTAACTCTGACCCCACTACTAAATTTACTTGTGCATTGATAACATCATATAATGTTGACAGAGTTACTATTCACAAACTACTGGACAAACATTGGGGCATTCTAAGGGAGGACAGGAATATTTTGGAAAAGGTGGGTGACAAACCCTCTACTGTGTGTAAACATGGTAGCAACTTGAAATCTATTGTTGAACATTTTGGAACTAAGGCCAATGTCACTGGTAAAAATTATGAAATGACAAAATGTGGATGTTGTTCTGTCTGCAAGTTTATGCCAGCTTGTATGTATTTTAAGATTAATGACCGTCAGTTTTTCATGCAAGGTCAGTTTAACTGTTGTACTAAAGCTGTGGTCTGTGTTGCCTTGTGTCAAAACTGTCTAGCCTGCTATGTAGGCAAGACAGAATGTAGATTGATAGATCGGATCTATTAGTGTATTAATGATATAAAAACAAAAAAGAGACAAATGTACTAGTTAAACACACTGATGAGACACCTGGTCACTTTTTTAGATTTATCACTGAAAAAGTTATACTGGGTGAACATAGGGGGACCACGGCAGCTACTTTTAGAGAAGTGTGAGCTGTTGACAACTGAAACTTAATGCAGGCAGGTGGTCAGGATTTAATGACCACATTTCTATAAGGTGCCTGTTGAAACGGAATGCATTACAGAGATAAATGTGTTGACTTTTTAACATGTATGTAAATATATCTTTTGTATAAATACACATGCTTTTAAAATAGCTTCTGTATTTTATAATACCTCTTTCAGCTTGTATTTTTTACAACAATTTTTTTCTTTGAATTTTGTTTGTTAAAAATGACTATATCACTTCAAATCTGCGAGGCAGCTTGGCTGTATGTGACATACAATGTCACATGAGAACCATATTTAAACAGCAACTTTGGTAGTTTGTGTCACATGAGAACCATATTTAAACAGCAACTTTGGTAGTTTGTTTTATCTGAAGAAGTTTTAAACATTAAAATGAAAGTGATTATTACATATCCAGTGCATTTTTTTTTTTGTTTTTTTCTACCCTGTGGAGTGGAACTTTATTTATTTATTTTACATTTGTTCATCAGGATAGTCTGACTGGACACAGGTCCTTTTTCAGCAGCGGCCCAGGGAGAAAAGCTCCCATTACTAAGCATAGACTAAAAATACTAGTAAAACTATAGAATAGTTAGGGTTTTTACAGTAATACAAAATTACAGGATCGGATGGCTTGTGACATAGAGCCAGAGATGTTTAGTAACACAGTGAATAAATACACAGTAGACAGTCATGACAATACAAAAGTAAAAGTCCATAGGATTTGACAGCTTTTCAAAATTCAAGGATTCAGATGTTTTTTTAAGAATGAGCCTTGGATGTTAGGTAACACAATTAAATGGATACATCAGTTACAATTTCTAAAATTTGAATTCTTAATATAGTTGACAATGTTAGCCTGAGTCAATAAAAGGTGAAGACCAGAAGGAAATTAGCGGACTGGAGTTCCGCTGTGGCGACCCCTAACCGGGAAAATCTGAAAGACACAAGCAAGAGAAAGAGAGAGACTGGAGATCTGTTACTGAGATCATAGCCGGCCTTAGGCGTAGGCCAACTAGGCAGCTGCCTAGGGCACTGATCTAGCAGGGGCACTTTTCCAGTATTTATTTGTTGTAAGGAGACCAGGATGGGGGCATCAGGTGGTGTGGTGGGGGGCGCTGTGGAGCCCTTTAGCCTTGGGCACCAGTTGACCTAAGGCCCCTCCTGACTGAGATTATTAGAGTGTGAGTGTGGTTGGAGGGAAGTGTTGAGTAGATACCATAGTTTTGGGTGAATTAACCTGGGCTGGAGAAGGAGCATAGCCATGACTTTACTAGATAGACTCTTAGAGTTTGTTTAAACTGGTGTAAGGAGAGCTGGTATACTATATTGTTGGGTAATGTGTTCCATATTTTGGCTATGTAGTTAGAGAAAAGTGATTCACCAGCTGTGCTGGTAGCTTTTGTGGTCTGTAATAGTAGTTTATTGCTTGGGCGAAGGGGCCTGTTATGTGAGAGTGGGAGTATTAGATTTTGTAGAGCCGGGTTTTTTTCAGGTTGGTGCAAGAGTTTTTGTGCAAAAGTGAGTTAGTCATAGAAGAGGAGGTTGAGAAGTTCAAGCCAGTTCCAGTTGTTTCAGAGCCATACAATGATGGGACCTGAAAGGGGCATCAGAGGCAAATTTTGCTATTTTATTATAGCAAGAGTCAACTTTTGCTATTTCAGACTTTCTGATATTTGTGAGAATTGGGGAGGCATACGGGAGGGTGGATATAAGGTATGTGTGTCCAATAGTAGACTTAGCTTGGTTAGTTTTGTTTATTTCTGCATAGCATTCACAGTTTTTTATGTATTTTTTATAGTCTGAGTCTTTAGTCTGAGTCTCTGTGGTAAATGTACTTTCTTGTTTATTCTTTAATTTTTCTAGTTCTTTGTTTTGTTACAATTCTCAGCCTACCATCCAATTTGGCAGACAGCTGCTTTTCATCTCAGTGGAGTTTTTAAGCCCTCTGATGAGGACATTTTCACCCTGCCTCCTAGGAGGTATGGGCTTACCCCTCTGGGAAGCGGCAGTACTGCTATTAGAAGTGCCATACCATGCATGTGCCAATGACTGCTACATGACAGCAGGCCCCTATGGAGAAGGGAAAATGGCATATGCTACCCCATTTGTTCTTTAGAATCTAGTTCTACCAACACCCTCCTAACTTTCTGTAGAACCATCCCGTTAGGATCAGCTGCTATATCTTCTGCTAGAGGTCCTTTATACCAGAAAGGAAAGCCTCAAAATGAAATAATGTCAGGGACTTGATGCCTACTATCAGCCTAATTTGTTCCTTTACAGTGGCTACCAACCTTCCAGAAAGATGACCTTCCGTTATCTTTGTAGCCTGTGAAACAACTTGACCGCCACATCCATTTCTTTTTGTATTCCTTAGTGCCACACTGTGTGAATTATTTACAGAAATGTTCAATGCTAATTAGACTTGCATTACGTATATATTTTTAAATGATAATAGCTAAACCAAAAAAATAAAAAGGTCACACAGAAAAACTAATTAATAAAACCTACAAGAAAAACCTAGCCACATTAGAGTTTTCATTGCATAATATCTTAAACCTCCTGTAATAGAGGCCCTTGAGATATATGCAAACGACCCTTAAAGACTTCTAAATGATAATAGCTGCATTCTGTTTTCACCTACTTTTGTAAAGCATTATTATGAACCACATACAGTGGTTATCACTGAAAAGATAGCAAGATGCCAACTAACTTTATTCCTTAAAAGCCTTTTCATATGCTAAGAAGGACAAACAAACTAACAATTTGTGGCAGGAGGTGTTTGCCTGGTGTATCTGAGTTGGTAAATACACAAAAGGATTCATAGTGTAGTCATTTTATTTGCCAGATGGATCGTTATTTAAGTTTCATTTTTTTGACTCCCTCAGAATGCCCCAATTTTGTGCATTTTCATGAGTTAGCAGTGCCCTGTGCAGTAACAAATACCTAGAAAGCAAACTTTCCCTGTAGAATGGTCCATAAAACTGTGACCTCTAAAGCAGCAATATAGTGCTTAGAGCAGCTAGCTGGGCATCAAGTGGCAATACCTACAGATTTGGGAGAATTTAGTATTGTGTAAACATTAAAGTTAGTAGAATTTATTAAAATAATCTGCCCCAATAAAGCATCCATATTAGTTTGTGTGATGATGTGAGGTATTGCCAGCTATGCCAGGAGAAGTAGGGCAGTGGATGTGTAACATATGCAATCATAGCTAGCTGGAGTTTTGTAAAGAATTATGTCATTTGTATATAAAACTGATTTGTACAGGTGCTTGTCTTGAAAATCTATTTGCAAAGCTGCTTTTAAAAATGTACCAACAGTGGGCCCTACTGGACAGAAAAGGTGTACATGCATATGTCAGACTCTGTTGTAACTGTTAAAATGAATATACTGTAACAGACGATACTGGAAGAGAAGAGGTTAATCTCAGTCCAGCTAACTTTGAAAAATAGTCTGAAATTAAACTACCTGGTTTAGGCCATAAAGATTGTATCTTACAGTTCTGATTGCAGCCAGAGACAAAATGTCTATGAAAATCAGGACTAGAACTCCTACTGTGTTGTCCTTAGGAGTGAACTAATTGCTAGCCTGGAAGGGTGGAAGTTTTGAAGTAGTTTTATAGCTTCCAGATGTTATAACACATCTCAACAAAGTTCTGTGTATATGGTATAATGTATGTGATAAATTCTGGTTCAGTTTCTAACAAAGGGGCTAGTGTGGGAACCAGAGTGAGATGACCAGATGTATGTGATGCATACCTCCCAACCATACCGAATTACTCAGTTTTTACCGAGTTTTGGGGTCCAAATAATGGGGTGCCACAATTCCTGAGTGGCACCGTTTCATTTCCGATTTTTTCCCAGCTTTTTCTAATTTGTTTTTCTTTTGCTTTTTCAGCTGACCTCACCACACACGTGATGACGTCAGCTCCATCAGCCTATCGGAATTGAGCTCAAGGGCTCACATTTCTGGCTGGCTGCTACTGTTTGAATGAATCTGCAAGGAGGAAGGAAACAGCATCTAGAGGAAGCATAGGTATGGGACCTGACTCGTTTTTCTCATTGTGGAGGTGATAACTGCTACTGCTGCTGCAAGCCTGCAAGGTATTCTGTCTCAATGTGAATCTGCGAGTATATTTGAACTACACTGCAAGCCTGTAAGGTATTCTGTTTCAATGTGAATCTGCAAGCGTATTTGAACTACAACTGCTGCAACTGTTCTGTTTCAATGTGAATCTCTGTGAGCATATTTGAACTGTGTATTGCTGAACGGACTTATTTCCGGACTTGTTCTGTTTCAGTGTGAATGTATGAGCATATTTAAATTGTGTGTTGCTGAACAGACATTTCCAAACTTGTTCTGTTTCAATGTGAATCTACGAGCATATTTGAATTGTGTATTGCTGAACGGACTTATTTCCAGACTTGTTCTGTTTCAATAAAACAGAATCTGTGAGCATATTTGAATTGTGTATTGCTGAACGGACTTATTTCTAGACTTGTTCTGTTTCAATAAAACAGAATCTATGAGCATATTTGAATTGAGTATTGCTGAACAGACTTATTTACAGACTCGTTTTCGCATCATTTGCAGTTGGACTGTTCTGAAGCTGCATTTTCAAGTGTGTGTGTATTTGAACTGTGTACGGTGGTGGTGCTGGGGTAGCGTTGTCGCCTCACAGTAAGACGCTGTCCAGTTCGATTCTCAGCTACAGCGTCTTCTGCGTGGAGACATGCGTGAATGGGCATACCTTAGTTGAAGGTTGTACGTCAGGGCTGGCAACTCGGCATGTAAAAATCAACTGCCAATCATTAGCGGTCCGGAGTTCCGCTGTGGCGACCCCTAACCGGGAAAAGCCGAAAGACACAACAACAACAACAACTGCAGAACGGAGCATATTTGAACTGTGTATTGCTGAACAGACTTATTTCCAGACTCATTTTCTCACCAGTTGGACTGTTCTGAAGCTGTGTTTTCATGTGTGTGTGTGTATTTGAACTGTATATTGCTGAATGGACTCATTTTCTCATCAGTTGGACTGTTCTGAAGCTGTGTTTTCGTGTGTGTGTGTGTGTGTGTGTGTGTGTGTGTGTGTGTGTGTGTGTGTGTGTGTGTGTGTGTGAGAGAGAGAGAAAATGCCCCCAGATAACTACACCTGGTAGCTAGAGGTACTCAGGCTCAAACCCTGTCCCTTGTGTACAGGTAAAAAGAGCATAAAGTCCCTAGCCACCACCACTTGAGAATTTATCCCTCATATTTTTGTTCTGTTTCTCATTAAATCTGTGGTTTTTCAGGATTTTTGTGGCAAATCACATAAGGATTGAATTCACTAAATAATGACAGGCATTTGAATTTTACACTTCATATTCTTTAGAAAATGAATGGTAACACAAAACCTTTTATTCTAGCAATTTTCTAAGTTTATAAGATCAGTATTTGAAATCTGTCCCTAATTTGGGGCTGTATTCCCCCATTATTGACTTTGTCCAGGTTTTTTGTGCAAAGAGGTTGAGAGATATGATAAGTGAGGATTGAATTCTGTACTCCCCCATTATTGGCTTTGCCCAGTTTTTTGTGCTATGAGGTTGAGAGCTATGGTGAGAAGTGATAAATGAGTTCACTAAATGATAGCCATTTAAGTTTTAGTCTTCCTATCCTTTTTCAGGAAACTGCTGATTTAGCATAGTTGTATGTTGCTCTGACTGTAGTGCAGAGGGTCTTGGGCTTAAGACTTGGCAGTGAAATGCATGGTGGTAACACAACATTTTATTCTAGCAACCTTCAAAAATTATACAAGCAATATTTAAAATGTGTCCCTGGTTTTTGGCCTTTTGCCCCCCACCCCCCCTCCAAAAAAAATTGAATTTGAAAAGTGTGAGAAGCTGTGCAAGATGCCTATGGCTTATACTACTGTCATTCTATATATAATATATATATATATATATATATATATATATATATATATATATATATATATATATATATATATATATATATATATATATATATATAGTGCGTGTGTGTGTGTGTGTGTGTGTGTAAGTTGACTTTTATGATGGAAATGTTCTGAATTGGACAGTTTTGATATTACTGGATCATGAATTTTGTTTCATTGCCTACTGGAAAAATGTTCAAACAATAAATTTAAAATGCGCTCTAACTTAAGTCTAACAAGTGTGCTGTATTATACAAGGAATATAATTTAAAGTAAGGAAGGTGTATCAAAGAACGCATACATGTTTATGTTTGTACTGTGTGCAAGGGGCCTATGATTTGAAAGCAGTCCAAAGGTAATCTTTATCCACCACTGGCCAGATGCATTTTCTTTGATGTGGTGTGGGTTTCAATGCTGTTTCAATGAATGTGAGTTTCAAGGGCAGAGAAGTTTTAATGCCAAGTCTATTTTCATTGTGAGGCAGTATTGCTTTGTTTAGCAGATATCTTAGTGTGTGTGCATTGTGCTATAAAATGTAAAAATAAAGTTCAAATAATCATTGTAGGAGTAAAGCAGTATGCATGCACACATTAGTGTTTATGGTAAATGGGGCGAAATAGCCAGGTAATAGGACATTGGAATGACTGCAGAGGGGCTCTGGTGCCATATTATGGTCGTTTGTTCAGTTTGCATTTGAAAGTTGATATCCCACAATTCCATTGGAGTGGGCGGGGTTATGCAATTATGTATGCAAATTTTATGTTAATCAGTGTACACATTTGTACCTATTTTTCATGGGCCTTGTCCAGATTTTTGATGTTTCCAGGTTGAGAGGTATGATGTGATGTCATTCTGTAATCTAGCACTGAAATGATATTTTAATACTAGATGAGCTAGAAGTCTCAGGGCAGTCTGTTTTAGAAACCTGACAAAGAAGGAAGACCACTCACCCACTTAATCTTGCCTTGCTTTAGTTAGTAACCAGAGAATAATAATACTTTAGCTCAATCAGGAAAATATAGTGAGATTCGTTAAGTACTGTTTTCCTGTAGCTGTGTGAATCTACCCATCTGTGTTATTTTTAATATTTCCTGTGACTGAAACTCTGGTAATTATTTAAATAGATATTTGGTATTTTCATGTTCTTTTATTATTTATTACTAAATATATTTAAACTTTTCATTCTGACTGGTCTTTTAGAGAATATTTTATCCTTTGAGAGTACCTCCTGGAAGCCTTGTTGCAATCGTCAAATACTACAATTTGTATTAGTGTTAATTTTACTCAGTATAATTGGGAACCCTTGTAAGAGCCTTAGAGTATCTGGCTTTGGAGTGTTCTGGTGGCAGTACCTACCTTATAGTCTGGGCAGAGGGGCATAACTAGTAAATCTGTGCCAGCCTTTCCCAGGTGTGTGTGTGTGTGTGTGTGTGTGTGTGTGTGTGTGTGTGTGTGTGTGTGTGTGTGAAAATTAAATCTCAAGGAGTGTGAGCATCAGCTACTTGGAGCAGGGACACAGCACTGGTTTCACAGAGAGGGTGGTGGATGACTTCACTTGGAACACTCAGCTGAGGACTCAACTTTACAGCTGTGCCATTGGGGAGTCTTATTGGGAGCTTGGAAAGAGAGAGAAACCCAGCCGCTGGACTGAGTGTGTTCCCTCTGTGCTCTTAAGGGAAACCATGCTTGGTGCAGAGAGCTGCATCTGGAAATACTGTGTGTATTTATTTCTGTTCCAAGTGAACGTCCCTCACTGGAGTCTGTGATGAGGATTGAGACTCTTTGATTACTGGCCCAGAAGATGGGCATCACAGTCTGCACCAACAAAGCACCCTTAAAAGCCTTCTAACCCCAATACACCACCCCTTGTAGCTCACAAATCAAAGGAGTGGACAGTATGGATATGCCATTTCCTAACTTCTCTGCAGACAGCTTGGTAGATATGGGCATCTTGAGACAATGCAGTAACTGTCTCATGTTTACTGACAACAACTCAGTACTTAATGAATCAGACACAGTATGAGAGAAGTGTACTTACACAATGACACTGGAGGCTAAACTATCTCATACAAGAGCACATCAGATTGTCTAAACCACTCACACAACACCCACCTCACATTGCAAACAACACACACATAAATAATGTATGCTGAGGCACTTAAAAGCAGTCTTCCTAAACAATAAAGATTGCTTAGACCACCCATCGTCAAACCTTTCCCTCAACAAGCCCAAAGGCACTCAGCAAAACAACACCTAACATACTGTCACTCTCAGTAGAGCCCAACACTAATCCCCAAAAACAAGCAAACACTCTTCCTAGGACTCTCATTATAGGGGACTCCATTGTAAGATTCACTGATGCCCCTCTAACTAGGCATAACAAGGAAAAGAAAACTGTTAGTTGCTTATCTAGAGCCAGGATCCACCAAATCATGCATGCCCTCAAGTCATTGTGACACAGATATCAGTATGATTCCACCATAGTCCATGTAAGTTTAAATTACCTGAGATGTATCTCAGACATTATGGAGCTTTCAGACTATGTATCTCAGGCATACCACTCAACCCCTTAGTACAAGAAATCTGGACAAACCTGACATAATGGGCTGACAAATGCCCATAAATAGGGACACATTTTAAATACTACTCTTATAAACTTAGAAAGCTATTAGCATAAGATATTTTGTGTTAGCATTCATTTTCTGAAAGATATAAAGTTTGAAACTCAAATGCATGCCATTATTTAGATACTTTAATCTTTAGATCATCCTAGTGACATGTCAAAAACTCAATTTTTGTGAGGAGCAGACTAAAAAATGAGGCATAAATCTGGACATTCTGTGAAAATATGTACAGTTGAGAGGAATGCCTCTCAGGTTGATATGAGTCTGTCACTGACCAGCATATTTATTTATTTATTTATTTTCAGTTTGGTTACCGGGGAAGTCCACTGGGCCAAGAAGTGCCCATTTTCAGTGGAGGCCCGGGGAGAAAAGCTCCATGAACAGTATAATACAATATAGGTTACAAAAATGCAAATAAAGGTTGCAAAGTGAAATACCATACAATATAGGTTGCAAAAAACAAATAAAGGTTACAAAGTGAAATAAGAGTAGGGTACATACATTCGAGAGATGCAGAGTGTAAAGTACATTATGAGACAGTTTAACAACTTGACAACAGATTTTTTTTTTTTTTGAAACAATATTTATATGTTCGGAGTCAATTAAAGTCTGCTAGTTCTGGCTCTTTTAAGAAATAAGAACAAGTATGAGAGTATAGTGGAGTGGGGGTAAGGGGAGCTTAGTTGGGAGTCCCTAGAATTTAAGTGGGGTGAAAGCAGGAGCATTTCCATTTAGAAGATAGGTGAAGAAAAAGTTGAGTTTTGAAGGATTCAGTGTTGGGTATAGTCCTAAGTGAAGTAGGCAGAGAGTTCCATTTTTAAAAGTTGAGTTTTGAAGGATTCAGTGTTGGGTATAGTCCTAAGTGAAGTAGGCAGGGAGTTCCATTTTTAAAAGTTGAGTTTTGAAGGATTCAGTGTTGGGTATAGTCCTAAGTGAAGTAGGCAGAGAGTTCCATTTTTAAAAGTTGAGTTTTGAAGGATTCAGTGTTGGGTATAGTCCTAAGTGAAGTAGGCAGAGAGTTCCATTTTTAAAAGTTGAGTTTTGAAGGATTCAGTGTTGGGTATAGTCCTAAGTGAAGGAGGCAGAGAGTTCCATTTTTAAACGTTGAGTTTTGAAGGATTCGGTGTTGGGTATAGTCCTAAGTGAAGGAGGCAGAGAGTTCCATTTTTAAATGTTGAGTTTTGAAGGATTCAGTGTTGGGTATAGTCCTAAGTGAAGTAGGCAGAGAGTTCCATTTTTAAACGTTGAGTTTTGAAGGATTCAGTGTTGGGTATAGTCCTAAGTGAAGTAGGCAGAGAGTTCCATTTTTAAAAGTTGAGTTTTGAAGGATTCAGTGTTGGGTATAGTCCTAAGTGAAGTAGGCAGAGAGTTCCATTTTTAAAAGTTGAGTTTTGAAGGATTCGGTGTTGGGTATAGTCCTAAGTGAAGGAGGCAGAGAGTTCCGTTTTTAAACGTTGAGTTTTGAAGGATTCGGTGTTGGGTATAGTCCTAAGTGAAGGAGGCAGAGAGTTCCATTTTTAAATGTTGAGTTTTGAAGGATTCAGTGTTGGGTATAGTCCTAAGTGAAGTAGGCAGAGAGTTCCATTTTTAAACGTTGAGTTTTGAAGGATTCAGTGTTGGGTATAGTCCTAAGTGAAGTAGGCAGAGAGTTCCATTTTTAAAAGTTGAGTTTTGAAGGATTCAGTGTTGGGTATAGTCCTAAGTGAAGTAGGCAGAGAGTTCCATTTTTAAACGTTGAGTTTTGAAGGATTCAGTGTTGGGTATAGTCCTAAGTGAAGGAGGCAGAGAGTTCCATTTTTAAAAGTTGAGTTTTGAAGGATTCAGTGTTGGGTATAGTCCTAAGTGAAGTAGGCAGAGAGTTCCATTTTTAAAAGTTGAGTTTTGAAGGATTCAGTGTTGGGTATAGTCCTAAGTGAAGGAGGCAGAGAGTTCCATTTTTAAACATTGAGTTTTGAAGGATTCAGTGTTGGGTATAGTCCTAAGTGAAGTAGGCAGAGAGTTCCATTTTTAAAAGTTGAGTTTTGAAGGATTCAGTGTTGGGTATAGTCCTAAGTGAAGGAGGCAGAGAGCTCCATTTTTTACCTAGAGAAAAGGAGAGTAAAAGCTGGCCAGCGGGTCATTTGGGTTTAAGAATGGAGATTAGGTTTTGGTGTTTGGATCTCAGTGATCTGTTAGGGATGTATGGAGGAAGGATGTCCTTTAAGGGTGGGCATTTATCAGGGGAGAATATTAGTTTGTGAGCGGTGGTTAGTTGTAGATAGTCTAGGTGGTTAGGGAGTTCTAACCAGTTCAGTGAGTGAAGGCTGAGGCAGTGGAGTGTTGATGTTATGGATTTGGTGGCAAATTTAGAGATCTTATTATAGCAAGCTTCGAGCTTATTGGTGCTGGTAACAGACAAATTGGTTAGAAGAGGGGCTCCATATAGAAGGGAAAGTAGGAGGTAGGTGGTTGCCAGGGTATGCCTAGTGGAGTTTGAAAGAAAATGGTTGTTCCTATATAGCATACATAGCTTTTGGTGGGTTTTCCTAATGTTTTTTTGTATGTGAAGATCAAATTTGAGGTGTTCGTCAATGGTGATGCCAAGGAGTTTTGCAGAGGGGACCACTTCAATGGCAGTGTTAGTTTGACTTAGAACATAGAAAGTGTTTTTGTCCAAAGAGGAAACCTTGGAGGGGAGAAAAATTAGTATTTTGGATTTATTGGAGTTGAGAGAAAGGTGGTTTTGGTGCATCCAGTTCTCTGTAGTGGTAAAGGCTGATTGGGTTTTGGTCAGTAGTTCAGGAAAGTTTGGGGCAGAGCAGACCAAGGTAGAGTCATCAGCGTATTGGATGACTGTGGTGTCAGGGATGAAGGTGTGAAGGTTATTTATAAAGATGTTGAAAAGCATGGGTCCAAGGATGGATCCCTGAGGAACACCAGTAGGTGTAGGCAAAAAGGAAGAGAAGGAGTTATTCCACTTGACTGCTTGAGATCTATCAGATAGGTAACTGGAGAACCAGGATAGAGTATTTGGGGAGAGATTGAGATTAGCCAGATGATGAAGAAGGTGTGTGTGGGAGATGGTGTCAAAGGCTAATGAAAGATCTAGCTGAACTGTGGATACAATGAGTCCAGCGTCTCGTGCTTGATTGACAGTTTCTAGGAAGGATAGTAGAGCAGTTATGGTACTGTGGCCAGGGCGGAAGCCGTGCTGGGTGGGTGTTAGGAGATAATTTTGAATTAGATAGGGTAAAAGTTGATGGTGGACACATTTTTCTAGAATTTTAGATATTGGAGAGAGTAGGGCAATGGGGCGGAAGTTAAAAATGCTGGTGTTTTTGCCTCCTTTGTGAAGAGGTAGGATGTAGGCTGAACGCCAGAGTTTTGGTACGTATGACTCATTTAAGGATTTATTAATCAGAATACTAATTGGGAGAGCGATACCTTCAGCTGCATGTTTGAGGAAGGAAGAGGGAATGTTATCAGGGGCATTAGAGCATGGCTTTAGCTTGGAGAGAAGCTTTTTTATAAAAGTGGTGGAAACAGGTTTGAGATGGAAATTGAGAGGATTGTTGTTTGGGTTGTTGGGTGAAGTGAAAAGGGAGTTAGGTGGATTGTTGTTAGGGAATGTTTTGGTTAGCTTAGCTATGGCTTCAGTAAAGAAGGTATTGAAGTGGGAGCTCAGTTAATTGTCGGATAGATTAGGGTCAGGGCAAGGGTTGTTTTGAGATCCGGGATGAAGAAGGGAATTGACTGATTTCCAGAATTGTTTGGGGTTTTTGTTGTTATTGGACTGAAGTTTATTATAGTAGTTTTTTTTGTCTTTGGTAATAAGTTTTTTTACTTGGTTGCGGAGTTGGGTATATAGGAGTAAGGTAGAGGACAGTTTATTTTTTTGGTAGAGCTTCCAGGATTTGTCTCTGTGACGCATAATTTGTTTAGTTTCTTTGGTCAGCCATGGTGCGGAATTAGTTTTGATATGCTTATTTCTTAGGGGGGCTAGGGAGTTAAGAGTATCTAGGAAGATAGAGTTAAAATGCTCAACAGCATTGTCAAGTGGGAGGGTATTTAGAGGTTGCCAGTTAATTTGTTTAAAGATGTTAGAGAAAATTAAGGGTTGAAGTTGCTGAGGTTACGAGTTTGAATGTAGAGATGTTGGTGTTGGATGGAGCTACTTGATCGATGGATGAAGGCAGGGAGATGGTCACTGAAGGTGTCAGGGATAGTGCCACAGAGAGTGATTTTGTTTGGATGGGAGACTAGAATCCAATCTAAGATGGACCCTGGGGGGTGATTTTTGTTAGGGCGAGTAGTTGAAGAGATTGCTTGGGTGAAGTTTAGAAGGTTAATGGAAAGTGAGGGGGATGGTGTGTTAATTTTATTCCAGTCGATATTGACATTGCCTAGAATATAGGTTTCATATTTTATTTGAGTTGAGGCCCAGTATAGAATATCTTCAAGGGTGGAGATATTGTTGCCTGGGGAGATGTATAAGGAAATGAAGCAGATATTCTTATGTTTATTTAATCGGAGAAGGCTAGCTGTGATTTCGGAATTTTTGAAATTAGGGGTAGAGATTTGAAGAGGAATTAGAGAGAGAAGATTGGAGTAAATTAGAGAAGAGCCTCCACCTTTTTTGTTTAATCAGTCACTTCTGAGGATGTGGTAACCAGGAGGTAATATTTCAGAGTCAGTGATATGGGGTTTTAGCCAAGTTTCAGAGATGGCTAGGATGTCGGGTTGATTGTGATTAATCCAGACTTGTACATGGTGACATTTGTTGTTAAGGCTCTGGGCATTGATAGTGAAGATCTTCAGAGTGTTAAGGGGGGAAGTGGGAGGAGGAGAGTAAGGGTGGGGAGTGTTATTTCTTGTAGGTGAGGAAGAGGGTGGAGGGATGGAGTAGTTTGTGCTAAGGTGAGGGCCAGGGTTAGGAGGAATGTCTCCCGATAAGGCTAGGACATTGCAGGTGATGAGTTTTGGTCTATACGGTTTGTATAGTAGGTATTTGTTAGGGTTTAGCAGAAGATTCAGAGAGTGAGTTTTAGTTGAGGTAGAGAATAGTTTGGGATGAAAAAGATGTAATAGGTTGGGTGGAATAAGGGAGGAGGATATGGAGTGAAAGTGAGAGAGTTGGAGAGGTTGTTGTTGGGGGTTAGGGATAGTTTGAGTAGGGGGGAGGAATAGAGGAGCTTTATGGGAGTACGAAGTAGCAAGATACAGAGGTATTAGTAAGATGAGAATGGAGCTGGGGAGTTGAATAGTTAAGGGGAGTTGGAAGGGCATGTTAGGATAGGGTAGGGTAATGTACAGTGAAGAGGAGAATAAAGTGGTATTCTAGTTGACGAGGGAAAGGTTTAGAAGTAAATGGAGAGAGTTAGATATTGAAGCCAAGAACAATGGAAGAATAAGCTTATAGGGGTATTGGAAAAATGTAGTGGGAGGATTAGTAGTGGGAGGGGAAAGAGAGGTGGAGTGTTCTTGATTAGAGAATGGGGGAGGGGTAATTGGAAGAGGACTGTGATTGGATAGTAGGTTAGGTAGGCGGAGTTTGTTAGGTATAAGTGTAGGCATGCTGGGGGCATGTGGGAATTGGGGGCAGGGTATGGGGAGCGGAATGAGCCCGCAGGGCGAACGGAGTGGGAAGAGCCACAGAGGAGTTTACCCAGGGAGAACAATCAGAGGAGCAGTAAGCTAAGGTAAAAATAGGTGAGGAGGTGAGATGACACAAAGCCTTGATAGTATTTAGAATAAACTGAGAGGATAGGCAGTGAGGAATTTAGGAAGAAAGGGAGATAGAGTGGGATTGTAGGCTCTTACAGGATATGGGAATCTGAGAGCCTGTAAGTTAAACTTAGAACCAGAATGGAGGTCTAGTGGAAACTGTTGGCCTCTAGTAGACAAAAGGCTAAAGAGAAGTGGTAATGTCTAGTGAAAGAAAGAATGCAGGGCAATAAGTTTACTATTCAGGTTGGATAGGATAGGAGTCAATGACCTGTAGTCTAGGAAGGAGAGGGGGAGACAAGGTATAGGAACAGGTAGAATGTTGCTGATTGTCCTGGCTGGTGGGAGTAAATTTACAACCTAGGATATAACACACTATATGTCTATAGACAGTGGTATAAAGTACATACTTTCACTTATTAATTAGTTCCCTTGGGGAGACTGTCTCAGAGGGAAGGATAGGTTCAGATCCTTAGTGTGGGGAACCCGCAGTAAGATGTGGACAAAGTTGTTTTTTCAGCAGGTAGGGCAAGTCCTTAGACTACTGGCAAACCAGGTTGGGCAGCTAAAAAACCCCTATTTACTCCACCGCCAGGAATGCACAGCACTCTAGAGTTAAGCAGGAGAGAAAAGAGGATGATGCCACAGTATGAGTCTTCTTTTGGCTGCTCCCATTAGGGGTCGCCACAGCAGATCAACTGTTTCTATTTCTTCCTGTCCCCTGCATCGTGCTCTGTCACACCACCCACCTGCATGTCCTCTCTCACCACATCCATAAACCTTATCTTAGGCCTTCCTGTTGCCTGGCAGCTTCATCCTTAGCATCTTTTTCCCAATATACTCTGCATCCCTCCTCAGCACATGTCCAAACCAACGTAATCTTGCCTCTCTGGCTTTGTCTCCAAACCTTCCAACCTGGGCTGACCCTCTAATATACTTATTCCTAATCCTGTCCATCCTCATCACACCCAGTGCAAATCTTAACATCTTCAACCCTGCCACGTCAAGCTCTGACTCCTGCCTTTTTGTCAATGCCACTATCTCTAACCCATATAACATAGCTGGTCTCATTACCCTCTTGTAGACCTTCCCTTTCACTCTTACTGGTACTCGTCTGTCACAAATCACTCCTGACACTCTTCCCCATCCATTCCATCCTGCCTGTACTCTCCTCTTTACCTCTCTTCCACACTCACCATTACTCTGAACTGTTGATCCCAAGTACTTAAACTCATCCACCTTCACCACCTCTACTCCCTGCATCCTCACCATTCCTCTATCCTACCTCTTATTCACACACATATATTCTGTCTTAGTCCTGCTATCCTTCATTCCTCTTCTCTCTAGAGCATATCTCCACCTCTTGAGGGTCTCCTCTACCTGTTCCCTACTCTCACTACAGATCACAATGTCATCTGAAAACATCATAGTCCACCGGGACTCCTGTCTGATCTTGTCTGTCAACCTGTCCATCACCATTGCAAATAAGAAAGGGCTCAGAGCTGATCCTTGATGTAATCCCACCTCCACCTTAAATGCATCCATCACTCCCACTGCAGACCTCACCGCTGTCACACTACCCTCGTACATATCCTGTACCACTTTTACATACTTTTTCTGACACTCCCAACTTCCACATACAACACCACAACTCCTCTCTAAGCACCCTGTCATATGCTTTCACTAAGTCCACAAAGACACAATGCAACTCCTTCTGACCTTCTCTGTACTTCTCCATCAACACTCTCAGAGCAAACATCACATCTGTAGTGCTCTTTCCTGGCATGGAACCATACTGCTGATCACTATTCATCACCTCCATTCTTAACCTAGCTTCCACTACTCTTTCCCACAACTTCATGCTGTGACTGATCAGTTTAATTTCTCTGTAGTTACTACAGCTCTGCACATCACCCTTATTCTTAAAAATTGGTACCAAAACACTTTTTCTCCATTCCTCAGGCATCCTCTCACTTTCCAAGATTTCATTAAACAATCTAGTTAAAAACACCACTGCCATTTCACCTAAACACCTCCATGCTTCCACAGGTATGTCATCTGGACCAACAGCCTTTCCATTCTTCATCCTCTTCATAGCTATCCTTACTTCCTCCTTGCTAATCCACTGCACTTCATGATTCACTATCAGCACATCATCCAACCTTCTCTCCCTCTCATTCTCTTCATTCATCAGCCCCTCAAAGTACTCTTTCCATCTGCTCAACACACTCTCCTCACTTGTGAGTATGTTTCCCTCATTATCCTTTATCACCTTTACCTGCTGCAAATCTTTCCTATCTCAGTCCCTCTGCCTAGCCAATCGGTACAGATCCTTTTTTCCCTCCTTAGTGTCCAACCTTTCATACAACTATCCATATGCCTTATCCTTAGCCTTCGCCACCTGTCTCTTTGCCATGCACCTCATCTCCTTATACTCTTGTCTACTTTCTTTTCTCTGACAATCCCACTTCTTCTTTGCCAACCTCTTTCTCTGTATACTCTCCTGTACTTCTTCATTCCACCACCAGGTCTCCTTGTCCTCCTTCCTCTTTCCAGATGTCACACCAAGCACCTTTCTAGCCATCTCTCTTACTAGCTCTGCTGTAGTTACCCAGCTATTCAGTAACTCTTCACTGCCACCCAGTGCCTATCTTAACTCTTCCCTGAACTCCACCTCACAATTAACCTTTTTCAATTTCCACCATTTGATCCTTGGTGCTACCCTCACACTCATCCTCCTCTTCTTGATCACCAATGTCATCCTACAAACCACCATCCTATGCTGCCTAACTACACTTTCCCCTGCCACCACTTTACAGTCTCCAATCTCCTTCAGACTGGCCCTTCTACATAAGATATAATCCACCTGTGTGCATCTTCCTCCACTCTTGTATGTCACCCTATGCTCCTCCCTGTTGTTAAAATACGTATTCACCACAGCCATGTCCATCCTTTTCGCAAAATCCACTACCATCTGACCTTCTGCATTCCTTTGCTTAACACCATACCTACCCATTACTTCCTCATCCCCTCTGTTCCCTTCACCAACATGTCCATTGAAATCTGCTCCAATCACCAGTCTCTCACCTTTGGCTACAGTCATCACCACTTCATCCAACTCACTCCAGAATTTTTCTTTCTCATCCATCGCACACCCAACTTGTGGAGCATATGCACTAACAACATTCAACATTACATCATCAATTTCCAGCTTCATAAACATCACTCTATCTGACACTCTTGTCAACTCTGAAACACTCTTAGCATACTGTTCCTTCAGGATAACCCCTACGCTATTTATCCTCCCATCCACACCATGATAAAACAATTTGAACCCACCTCCATTACACCTAGCCTTGCTCCCCTTCCATCTGGTCTCATGCACACACAATATACCAATCTTCCTTCAGTCCATCATATCAGCTAGCTCTCTCCCTATACCAGTCATACTGCCAACATTCAAAGTTCCAACCCTCACTATCACAGTCCTAGCCTTTACCTGCCTTCAGGCATGCCTTCCCCCTCTTCTCCTCCTTCGGCCAACAGTAGCCCAATTTCCACCAGCACCCTGTTGATAAAAATGATTGATTTCAACAACTGGCTGTCTTTTTCATGTCATTCTAAGGGGATCTAATATTTGGCAGCCTGAGAGGACATGGCCAACAGACCATGTTGCTTTGCCAAGGATGGTCTGTACCTTTCTCCTCTAGATGTTTGAATACTGGCTAAAATTGTATCCACCTTTTTTAGGCAATGCCAAATTGACAAACCTACCAACATAGCAAACTGAGCTCAACTTAACCACAACGTGTTACTGCTAAACTCCCTCCAAGCCCTCCTCACACTTGAGAATATAGACATCTATGCAGTTACTGAGGCACAGTTTAAAGCAGCAGACAGTACCCCAGCAGTGCAAGGGTTCAGTGCCTTCCACTGATGGTTGGGAAGGTGGCCTAATGGTTAAGGTATTTGCCTTACAAACACAAGGTGCAAGGTTTGAGTCTCACAAGGGATAATTGGCTAGGCTTAAAACGGCTCAGAAGGGCAGTTAGCTTAGTACTAATCTATGAACCTATGAACCATACTTTTAGACCAGTATCTGCACAGATAAGAGATAAAGGTGGAGGCGTCTCAATATACATCAGTAACAAGCATACCTCCAGGGTAGTCAAACAAGATGACATGCTGGAGTTCCCATGCTTGCAGATCACCATAATCAAAATCCTGTACCATACCCTAGCCAGCTATAGGTCATCCTCCATGTGGAAGCACGCGATGTATACTTGGACACACTGGAGGCATTTACCATCCAACCTAACACCCTACTCATGGGAGACTTAACCCCTCTATAGACTGTGATTCATACAATGGCCTCAAACCTACAGGCACAGAGATACCTGGACTTTGTAAATACAAACACCCTTGACCAAATAGTGAATACACCCAGTAGAGGCTCCAACATACTTGACCTTATGCTCACAAATATGGGGAAATGCTGCACCCCCCATGCCTCATCCTCCTTGATAAGGTCCAACGATAAAGCTGTCTCTTTCAAAATCAAAATCAACTCCATAATCCCATTACAACCACTAACAGTTAGGAACTATTCCAATGCAAATTACCAGTTATTAAGTGGAGGTTTATCAAAATTCAATGCCCCTCCAAACCCAAAGAACACAGCAGCCTATGAAAAATTGCTCTCCGAAATTCTCTGCAACCATGTCAATGGCTGCACAGAAGCTACTGTACCTACCAGAAGCAAGCCCAGGACTAGCCCCAGGAGAAAACCTCCCTGGTGGCATCTAAACCAGATATACAAAAAAAAAAAGGAAAACAAGTTATGGCAAAAATCAGGAAGCATAAGTCCCATAAAGACAAAAACTCTCTCATCAAAGTAAGCAGGCAACTAAGAGGGCTAGTTAAGTCAAGACAAGCAAATCTGAGGTTAATATAGCCACCCTGGTGAAAAACCATAAGGTCTTCTACAGCTATGTCAGAAACCTGAAGGGTAGCACACAGCAATGTGCTGAACTGATGTTAATAGTGCCACATTCACCAAGCACGGTGATATAGCGAACCTGTTAGTGGACAAATTCAGTTCCAACTATACCTCCCTCTCACACCTAACTACTCCCCCCAAAATACCCCTCCATCTATAACACTAGGGAGCATGTACTGGCTCAACTCACTAAAGTCAAGAACAGGACCTCAGTAGGCCCCAATAACATCCCAGGACACCTCCTGAATAGTTTAAAACACTACTTATTAGGAACCCTGGACTCAATATTTTACTATAGTATTAACACAGGTTTTGTGCCACATGACAGGAAGACTGCAATGGTCATTGAATGAAGAACTGTGATGGTCAACCCCCTTCATAAGGGAGGACCTTCGAACAGATCCTAGAAACTACAGACTCATTAGTCTGATTAGTCTTATTTGCAAAGCCATGGAAAGAATTATCATGGAAACTATCAACAAGGACATAGGAGATCTCGACACTGGATACATCCCAGTTTGTCTTTGTCAAAGGAAGGTCATGCTTACTGAATCTGGTGGATTTCTTTGAAAATATCACTAAGGCAATGAGTGAGGGGAAAATGGTGAATACTACCTGCCTAGATCTGGCTAAGGCATTTGATACAATACCCCACTCAGGCATTGTCAACAAACTTACAGAACTAGGTATAAACCCCCTTTATAACATGGTGGATATGTAGCTGTCTTACTGATAGGTGAGGCCACAACCCTCAAAGAAGCTGGGCACCAGTAGAGTTTCCCAGGGCTCTGTACTAGGCCCACTCCTCTTTGATATTCTACTTTCTTGGGTGGCGTAAGCCAGGGAACTTTGTTGGCTAGGCTTACTTAGGCCCTTGGGATGATAGCCTAGTACCTACCTATTAGCCTATGAACTTTTGAGATGTCAAAGCAAATATCAAAATTGTCCAATACAAATAAACACTTAGTGCCAAAATCATGGCTTAAAACTCAGTACCAAGAAATGCATTATAATACATTTTGGAAGTCTGACACCTTAGGTAAATACACCATCAATAAAGCACCCTCAAAAGTTGATTCACTATTCAAGGTTCTGGTAACCGATATACATAGTAATCCAGCTTTTGAACAACATGTCTCCAAGGTAGTAAAAAATCCTACTATGTTGCTCAACTTAAAAGCAAGGACATGTTGTCTAGGTCCAGAGAGGTCATCATACCACTGTACTTGGTCCTCATCAGGCCTATCATAAGGTATAATGCCCACTTTGGTATGTACCTGAACAGACACATGCAGCAACTGAAATGTCCACAAAGGTTCCTTACAAAAAGAATGCAGGGAGTAAACCCAATGTCCTACTCTGATAACTTGAAAGCCCTGTCTCTTTACTCAGTGTCATACAAACTTCTGAGAGGTGATCTTTGCCTGGCATAGAAGGCATCCCTGGACCCTATTTTGATGAATCTTTTGCACATCTGCAAAACAAAAAAACAAAGCATCAGAATTACTAGATTAAAAGACCTAAATATTGCTTGCAACATAAATAGGACATCTTGGAGAGACAGATATGTTTTTCAGAGAATTCCCATTCTCTGGAACAGCTGCCCCAGCCATGTGAAGCAGAGTTCCTCCTTACCCCTATTTATGCAACTTGGACCAACGGATGGGTAATTGGAAATTCACCCCTGGTCTGGCTCCTACATCTCTGATGGATAGATGCCATCAATAAATCACCCCCAATATAAATCAAATTTGTGGGTCAGATTTGGGTTGCACAACTGTTCTTATAAGGGCCCTAGTGGTTGTTAGCCTATAAATCTATGAACCTATGGATCCCTCGTTCTTACTATCAAGATCTAAGGGCCCACGGATACCTGCACCACTCAGTCTGTCTAAGTAAACAATGAGAGGTGGCTAACTGGTGTCAAATTCATACTGCTTTGAGGAAAATGGGGTATGGTCTGTTAAGCCCCACCAACTCATTCTTCACTCCCTCTCCACTTCATCTACTAGACACTGACATGTTTTTGATTACCTTATATGCATGTAACCCCTTAATAAACTTAATTTTAACCTGCCAGTATCTGCTGACTGTAACACCACCAGTATATATTACATTAGTAGTGTTGTGCTCTGATCTTTTCCTCCTGGAAATGCCAAATTGCTTATCAATCTTTCATTTCATCCCACCTCCACACACATGCAGATTAATTAATAGAATCTTGTTTAATAATTTCTGCTAAATTATTTAACCTCACAGAAAACTACATCCCTTAGTAGCAACATTGAAAATGCTGCTAAACACTAAAACAATTGTTTTTGCAGGAGTCAACCTCCCTGCACCACACCAGTGTGGAAGCTCCCACACTCTTCATCTATGTATATACCAATAAGTTACTTCTCTGACCTTTTCAAGCCTTGTGAAACCAAAGCAACACATGTAAAACAAAACCTCCAATTTACTGAATGTAATTGTTCTCCTGCAATCTTTTGTGACATTATGTAAATCTTATTTTCTGTACTGTTACTACACACATACACAAACATGCACACACACACACACACACACACACACACACACACACACACACACACACACATACACACACACGGTTTTCTGGCATCTCTTCAGCATTCAAGCCCAGGTTTGTGTTTCACAATCAGAAGTAATAACTCTTTACCATTAGGCTGTCACAAGTTATTTATTGCTCTTAAAAAATGTATTAATTTATTATACAATAACAAGCTGGAGCACAATTTGTCACCCACACCTGAAAGCCACTTAATTTATGTAACATTCCAGTTTTATATCAAGTGAAAAGCCATTGAACTACTGTCCATTTTCAAGTGTTATTTGCACTTGCAAGCAAATTGTGATGTAAATGGTCGTAACGGCCATGACAAAGGTGTTGACTATATTATTTTGCATAAAATTTGCATGTAATCCATTCACTAGTGAGCGGTCAGTAACAAAAATGTATCTAGCACACATTACACATTCTTGGAGTATGCATTCCAAATCATGTTAACATTTAAAATAAAATATCCATTAGACTGAATCATCATACTGTGATACATAAATTTGCTAGGAGGAAAACATAGTAGAAATAAAAGGTTCCACAATCACACAGTATAATGTAAGAACATTTTTTTATGTAAAAAAGAGAGCTAAGAAGCAACATTCCTTCATTTATTCAAACAGCAAATTCATAGCAGATCACTGTGCAAGAACTCCACTTTAAATATCTAATCCAGCCTCTGATGAAGTAATTCTTTCATTCATTCATTCTGTTATTCTCCAATTACTTGATGTATACATTTCATGGTCATACGGGTGTCAGAGCCTATCTCTAAACTCAGAGGATATAAGGTAGACAGACTAATCCTGGCAAAGGTATCAGTTTATTTTGTAGGATGCATGCACTCTCACTCTTACATGATACCACACGTGTTGACACTTTGGAGGTTCACCAGTTTACCATCAGCAATGTTTAAGAAAAAGAAGGAAATTGGAGCACAAGGTGAAAACCCACACAGATATTAGAAAAAAAATAAATAAATATATATATATATATATATATATATATATATATATATATATATATATATATATATATATATATATATATATTTACGTGCATATACTTCAAGAAACTAAATATTCAGTCTTATGCCATTTTGGTGTTGTTGTCTCACTCCTTTGATTTTCAATTATTTGAAATTTACGTAATGTAAAATAGACCCATATATATATATATATATATATATATATATATATATATATATATATATATATATATATAAAACACATTCGCACTTCATATTCCCATCATGAAGGCTCCATCATGTTGTATGGGCTAATTCTAAAAATACTTACCTACACCTTCGAGCTATTTCTGTAACTGGATTGGGTCTGTATTCGGCTACTGAAAAATAAAAAACTCGAAAGGCGAAATATTGAACAGAAGACAGCAAAACTGACAGTTATCAAAGAACATCATCATTGAAAAAAACGTAATGAAATGGCCATAGTTGGCCAACATTGCAAACACAACCAAACAAGTTAGGGGGCTGTGTCTCCCCCCCCCCCCGCAACTATATATACCAACTCCAAGATCGCACTACAGTGAGGAATAGGGCAAATTTAAAATGTTTCCCTTCACTTACCTTATGCATTGCATTACTTCCTGGTTGTTGGCCAACTATGGACATTTGATGAATTTATTTTTGCTGATGTCATTGTTCAGAAATTGTCGGTTTCTTTGTCTTCTATTCGATATTTCACCGTTTGGGTTTTTTTATTTTTCAGTAGCTGAATATAGAAACACTGGACTTTTTTTTAATAATTGTTTTGCACAGACTTGGACCCAAATGTGCAAGTTTACAGCTGACACTGAGTATTGTGAAGTTGGGTGAGGTAGCATAACATAATATACAGAGCCACAAGCTCTGCTGAACATGTTTTGTTTGCCTGCAGCTAGATTACAAAGGTGTGCTTTTATGATCATGTGTGCACAATACATGTGCACTCCAACAGCAAATATAGCACTTCTTATCTCATGGTAATCCCTAGTTGCCCCAATTGTCCTTAGTTAGATGGACGTACTTTATAGATCAACACTGACTACCCCTGTCCATCAGTGACATGGGTGGCACCCCCAGTGTGAATCTATGCTCACCCATCCAGATTTCCAGGTTGCAACGGAATAGCAGCAGCAATCTCTGGGAGACATACCAATACCAATCCAGTTCTGTTAATGTCACCGGCAAGGTTGAGATCCCTAGAGAGAGTGACTCTAGTGCCATTTGATTTGAAGCAGTAATTCAAATAAATACAGTTAACAAAGTGCAATACAGGCTTTAAACATACTTATTTTTGAGTTGTTTGGAGTGGATGCCTTGGATTTTAGTTCAGATGCATTCCAGATCTCTATCTAAAGTCACCAGACTCTGAGCAGCTCCGGTTAAAGCATGATCATCATCACCATCATCATCATCATCATTATTGTTATTATTATTATTATTATTATTATTATTATTACTACTACTACTACGACTATGTATTGTTTTTTAAATTGAAAATTTAATATGCATTACTGCCTCTCTTACAAATTTAGTCTGAGTGGGGAGTTTCTATAACATTTTGGAAAGCATCTCTGTGAACCATCGGTGCCTCTGGCCATTCAGGATAGCATCCTTGCAGGGCTGCAGTTTTTGTCTTGACTTTGTGCCCTAAACATGGTCCACTCTCTGAGAGAGACCTTGTGTGGAACTCAAGGTGTCCCATACTATAAACACCTAGTTATGCGTACTGTCAGAGGATGCCTGATTGCTCCTGGCCGGACCCTTAACTTGGCAACATTTGATAAACCTGACCTTGGCCATTCATCCTTCTTGGTAGGCTGCTCATGAATGGTGTTCATACCAGTGCCCAGTCCTGAATTGCCATATCTTGAGTAATAGACTGGGACTTCTGTCTTTCTTTTTGGTATGAGATATCCATTCTTTCTAGTCATGGTTTGTATCTTTTGGGAACTCTTGGGGACGTCAATCATTATTACCGTACAAATGTCTAACTACTAGCACCAGGCCATCTGGTTTATTTCATGCTGGATTTGTTTCACATGCCTTCTACAGATGCTTTTTCCTATGTCTACTAAATATACTGAAGTACCACTTCATACAACAGTATAGCCTAACTACCATTTATCATTTTTATGTTATCTTACCAAAATATATATTAGTCTTATCAGACCCAATTAATTGCCTATTCTGCATAACTTGAAAACACTTGCTGTTAAATTATCTGCAAATATCAGGCTACGTTCAGTCCTGCCCTCACATTTATTTTCCTAAAGAGCAAGTTAGGAATCTCATTTGAGATGTATACATGACATTTTCAACATGAAACTGCTCAGTGTGAGTTGCAGTAATACTTTATTTGGACTCATAGCTTTAACCATAACCATCCTTGTAAACATCTATATAAGTCTCTCTGTCACTTCTTTATTGATGGGATGATGTGGTGCCTAAGTGAAATGCTTTATGCTTTTCTGTATCACAAACATTGTTAACTCATCTGATATCATTTGTAATCCCAACCCTGTTGGAGGGATTGGCATAATGGTTAAGGTCTTCACCTCATAGACAGAAGACACAGGCTTTGATTTTGACTAAGGGGTGTTAGTGGCTTGGCTTCTAATAGTCTGAAGACCAACAGCCTAATATAAAGCTATGAGCAGCTTTCTCGGGCACCCTGTTTCTCATTAATACTATCCTTTACAGTAGTTTTCTGGAACTAGCTGATTTTATGCAGACAACTTCAGGGCACTTTGAATGACCACCCACTGCTATAATAAACACACTACCTAGAAAAGGGTCTCCTAAATCTTTATGTAAACATTTCCATGGTGATTTTGGTCACTCCCAGGGTTGGAACAGTGCCACTACTGATGTATTTCCTACCACATAACATCTGAAACATCATGATCTGTGAGTTCATTATTTGATTTGTTTATACCAGTCCTTTGCATGTAACTGCTTGTTAGAGATTTAATTTTCATCATCCCAAGGTAATCCTCATGGATTCTCTCTAACACTTCAGATGACAATTTCTTATGCATGACCAATGTGCTACCCCACAAAATATGCTGTGGTTTAGAGATGGCTGTTCTTTTCATGCTGCACAGCTATCTGATTACCACTCCATGGCTATCCTTTTCCCATCAGCTCATACAGCATGGTCAGCAGAGCGCTATTCCAAGTTTCTCTGTGAATGTTCACACTGGTGCCAGCTTTCCCACCATTGATGTGCACACATAAGTGGTGACTCCAAGTGGCTTTTCATACTGTAACCTGGATGGTCATCAGCATTTAAAATAAATAAAAAACACAAACTCCTGAACCTTTAAGAACTTTTACATGGCTAACTACCATCTATTAAGCAATGACATAGCTAAATTCCATGCCACCACCCCCCCCACACACACACACACACACACACACACACAAACTCTGAAAACATTGTGACCTGTGCGGAAGTGTTTACAGAAACCCTGTACAAGCATGTAAAAGTATGTAAATAACTGTGTAGAAACAGTAGTACTAAAACAAAATAAACTTAGGACAATCTCCAAAAACAAGCCCCCTTGGTGGACCCCCAGTATAAATAGGTTGTACAACAAAAGAAAGAAAATGGTGTCCAAAATTAAGAAGGACTATGCCCAACAAGCAAAAAAAGCCAACTTTAAGGCAAAAATAGTCTTCCAGGCTAACCATAAGTCATTTTTCAGTTATGTAAGCAGCCTTAACGGGAACACCCAACAGTGTGCTGAACTAATAGTAAACAGAACTCCATATACCAAACTGGAGGATATAGAAAATGTGTTGGCTGATAAAGTTAGTTCCAATTTCTTTCCCCATCATGCCCATTTACTCCCCAGGAAATACCCTCTACCATTTCTCCCTGAGCTATCACAAAAGGCCAGGTTCTCCCCGCACTCTCCAAAGCTCCATGGGTCTTGCTAATATCCCACTTCTCAATAAAGCTTGAAACATGACCTGTCAGGACCACTACAATCTCTAGTCAACCACAGCCTCCAGACAGGTTTTGTCCCTAGGGAATGGAGGACTGTGTCAGTCATCCCTCTACACAAAGGGGACCATCAACAGATCCAGGAAACTACGGGCCTATAAGTTTGATTAGTCTTATATGCAAGGCTATGGAAACAAATTATCATGGACCTGGTAAACAATGGCATAGGAAAGCTTCAAACACTGGAGTCATCCCAGTCCAGCTTTGTCAAGGGCAGATCATGCCTACTACACCTGGTGGACTTCTTTGAGAATGTCACAATGGCCATGGATGAGGGCAAAATGGTGCATATTGCATACCTTGACCTGGCAAAGGCATTTGACACAACACTTACTTAGGTATTACCGACAAACTCAAAAATTTAGGCTTAAGTCCCTAATCCACACAATGGATAGCCAAATGGCTCACTTATAACATACATGACGTTAGGGTGGGGGAATCCACCGCCACCAACATACCCATTACTAATGTTGTCCCATTGGGCTTGGGACTGGGACCTCTCCTGTTAAGAATATACTTCTCTGAAGTCAAGGCAAACGTAAAGGGCCTTTGGCTGACCAAATTTTCTGATACGTGTAAGCTGGATGCAATCACTGAATCCATCCAAAGATGTTGAAAAAATAACTGGTGCCAGAACCAGGGCTTAAAACTCAGTGCAAAAAATGTATAATTAAATCTTTTGGAAAGATGACCATCCCTACAAATTACATTGATAATGCTCTCCTTAGAGTAGACCCAGTGGTAAGGGTCTTGGGAACTCAGCTTGACAGTAACTTGAACTTTGATCACCATGTGTCCATGGTGATAAAATCCTTCTATGTGGCACAATTTATAAGTAAGGACATAATATCCAGATCTAGGAAGATCATAGTCCCACTGAACTCAGCCCTCATTAGACCAATAACTGAGTACACTGCACCCTTTGGCATGTACCTGACCAGGCATTTGCAACAGCTGGAGCAGCCACAGAGGTTCCTCACTAAAAGAATACAGGGTATAAATAGCATGTCTTATGCAGACAGCTTCAAAGGCCTGTCTTTGTGCTTGGTCTCCTCTAGACTACTGTAGGCCAATCTATACCTAATCCACAAGGCAATCTCTGATCCTGACAGGATTGATCTGCTGCACATTCACAAAACAAACAGCACACGAATTACCCGATCTAGGGATCTAAACCTCATCTGTGACATAAACAAAACACACTGGAGAGACAGGTATGCCTCTCAGAGATTATTCCTTCTCTGGAACAGACTCTCCTTTCATATGAAGCAGAGTTATTCCCTAAGCCTACTCAAATGCAGTTTGGATCAATGGATGGGAAATTGCAAATTCACCCCTGGGCTTGTTGTCTATGTCCCTTATGAACAGGGGTAGCTTGTAGATGCCCTAAGGCATAGGCATACACCAAAGCCATTCTAGTCCTTGGGCATTGACAACTGGGAAAATTGGGGCATGAATGGCTAGGATGAAAAACCCTCTATACAATGTTACTTTATTCCCCCTTCTACTCACTGTCATGTTTATGCCCCCTGAAACAGAGGCCAGTGCTACAGTGTGACTAGTCATTTGTGAAATTGATTTTCTAGGATTAAAAATAAATTGTTAGTGGTCATTTCCCAACTTCTTCTATACAAGAACCAATAGTATTTCCATACCTCTCCATTCTAAGTTAAGGCTTTCTCAATAAAGCATAATTTCTTTCAGCATTCATTAGAAAGTATAACTCAAAAACAATAGGTCTTTCAGAGCTATTTGTGAACTTGTACAGTAAAATACCACAAGTACTCTAAGGAAAAGCCTCATACACTGACCATACCGGCATAACTATGTCCTTTTTTACCCAGAATGCCTGCTTCCTTGCCAACTCATTCTATAATAACATTTAGGGGAGACTCTGTGATAGTCATTCACCAGTCTAAGATAAAATCATGGATGTGATATATTTGAAAGTCTTGATACTTTTAACAAACACTTGACTTTTAAATTGTGATTTCCTCAGTCTATTTACAGTCAATAATATATCCACATTATCATACTTAATTGTTTAAAGAATTCATACTTAACACAATTAATTTTAAATATTTACTCCCTTTGCTAGTCTGTGACTGATTTCAAGTCCCTTAAATGTTCTTTGCCATTGTCACTTATCAGTTCCAGGTAGTATTTTATTTTGGGGTTACTTGTAATGCTGTTTTTTTTTTTTTTTTTTTTTTGCTGTATTTGGCTACATACTTTGTACAGACAGCAACCTAAACGTTCATCAGTTGCACCTAAACAACTCCTTATGTAGTCAGTGATCAGAAATTATTTCAAGACTTCATCCAACTTCATCTGATGGATTGCATGTACCAGTTCAGTTATTGTGTGATGCCTCAATGTCTTTCCAAGTTAAATTTCCGTGGATTCTGAAGCCTTATGCTTTATTTTGTTAGTACAGTAACAGTAGTTGCTGTACACTCACTCCTTTGCACCTTCAGACAGAATTCTCCACACCCTCTAACCTTAAGAGATGTTCTCTATGTTAAGTCTCAAAAGACAGCTCTCCAATTTAGTTACTTTTATCCCAGAGTTTTTATTCTCCAAATAATATTACCTAGATTTATCTAGATGCAGTGTGGTGCCGGAAACCATTCAATGCCTTTTAGTTTCTTCATTTTCCATTTTCCCTGCTGCAGATCATGACAATACCATTATTTGTTATACAAATCTTGTATTCTTTCTTAATGGAATTTGTCTCAGTCAATATGAAACAGATGAGATAACATACTTCCTGCAGTTTTCATTGTTAGTCACCTTCCCTAGTTTTGAATTCTGTGACTGTGTCCAGCTGAGGTCAGCAAAGTGTTATAAACAAAGGCATGAATAACAGATGAAATGAAACTAAAGAGTTACGTGTTAAACTCTGAAGAACACAGATTTGTTGTACTGCAGCATCATATAAGCAGGTAAATACTTTCATTTCTGGATGGTGAAATGTTGGTTTTGTCCAATTAGCTAGAAAATTAAGAACTGAATGGAATACTATACGCAGTGTTTGCCTGAACTTTCAGCTCTGTATAGGGTTATACTATGTTTACATTATAACCCCGATTACAGTGAATAGAGGTCTCACAACCAGTTTGTAAACTGTGGTATTATGGCATCAGAGCAGGCCACACGTATAATTAATGTTCTTTTTAAAGATCACTTTCAGTCACTTTTTGTTCCGTTTATTGTATAAAATTATGAAAAATACTGCCTTAAGCAGTTCCCTCGTAACACTCAGTGATAATCATCCTTGTGTTTCCTTTATACAATTCTCCTTTAAATAAATGTTATTTAGATTAATGAAATACATTTGAATAATATTTTTGGGTAAATCAATTTATTGTTTGATTGCATCTATTTATATTCATATTAGTTGTAATTAAGAAATATAATAGTCGCTTTACTTTGGCAGCTTTTAATATTTTTAAAATCATTCTTACACAAGAAGTCAAAAACTGGTGTTTGCTTGATTACACGCCATTTTCCTTTCTGAGAGTTATACAGCGTTTATTATTTTGACACCTGACCACTAATGTGCCTCTTTCTAATATATGGAACCAGCATTTGCCCTTTAATTTCCCTACTGAAACATTATTTACACTATTTCTACACATTTATTTTATTTAGAAGTTAGTACTTAAATCTAAGCATTTACAATAAAAAATACACAAAACAAAGAAACACTAAAAGCTTCAGCAAGCCTGAAAAAGCACACAACCAAAATGTATTATGACCAACTAGGGTAAATGCAGTCAAAAGATACATAATGACAGTCTTGATAATGTAAACACTAAAAGTGTCAGTTTCTAATGGTGACAAGATTTTTTTCTCAGGTGCTGCACAAGTTTCCTTTTATGAAACACAAACTGTTTTTGAGATTAAGGTAGCCTTGATGAACACAGAAACAATCTTTGTTGAGCATTTTCTACAGGAAGGCATAGCAGACAATTAAACAAAAATGCACAGAACCATGAGCTTTAATAAACATGTACATTTTTGCTTGCTGCTCAAATACAAATATGCAACCATGAATTTCAGTACACAAACATTAGCATTAAGACGTATGCCAAGTTGTGGACAGGCTTTATAGAGGCATGCACAGACATAGCCCACAGAGTGACTCTGTTGTTCTTGTGTCCAGTTTTGAACAGTCAGATCCTGAAGCCCTGTCTCTGTTCCTCCAAGCACAGTTTTCATTTGTGACCTGTGTGTTTTGGCTGGTTGACTGAGTTTTATAGATTATCACATTATGCAAGTGCAGACATGGGAAACAAATTTCATTCTACAGATAAAATGTATCAGTTGAGGGGGGGGGGAGCAGGTTAAATCACATTTTAGAGGAAGCAGATAATAAAATTGTAGTGCATGGAGAATAGTGATTATGCTCTGATATCTAGAAAAAGACAAATCAGTTCTATAACTCATGACCCAATCTTAAAAAATGTTAAACACCCCCTGCTTCACTTTCTAAGATATTAGACCAATAACTGATTATTATGCTAGGCAGTTAAACCTGCCAATATTCACCAGCAAACGACATTAGCAGAATTAAAAACATATTTGTTTCTCATTGCTGTCTGTGCCAGTGATGTGTACTTGACTTTAAGTAACATAAGACAGTATGTTACTGCTTTTCTGACAGTGGTCAATAAGTGCTTCATGGCTTTGAAAGCTGTCAAAATATTTGGCGTTTTTCCTAACTAGTAGTACATGGAGCGGATAAAGCACCATGTACTACAATGAATTAAGATTGGGTCTCTGAACATAACCCTTTATTATGTATTATTGACGTGGATGCCAAGATTCACCTCTCGAGCGAATGTCTTGGCATCCACGTCTCAAAGACATAATAAGCAGGTTATGATCGATGACCCACTCGTAATCCTCTGTATTATCACAAAATAGGAAATGATGGAACTTTTCAAGCATAAAGTAACAAACTAGTGGAATGCCAAGGATTTCATGCAATAATTTATCATCCTTTTTCCGAACACATTATTATATGGCAGTGTTAGAGTTAAGTGTGGAATCAGCCTTTTTGACAGAAGTTACAGATTGTTCACATTACCACGTTTTCACATTTCTTTATTTATACAATACACTGTGCATTTTAGAAAAGCAAAAGGCCGCCTCAGCCCCATCTCTGATTCACTAGTCACCAGTTCTGCAATGCATGCTTGAATTCATATATCAATTATGAATGCAGAATGTTTCAGAAATGATCTACAGTCTCTGAAAAATGCATCTCCTCATGCTGCTTCCATCTCCCCCCACCCCACTACTACTGGACTTTTATCAGGGTGTGTCATCCTGTTCTAATACAATTTTTTTTAATTGTAGTCCCATAGACTTAATTTTATTAAGGTACTTAAATGTTTTAGTATCTTTCTCTCTCACCTCTTCCCTCTGTTCCTGTGGGTTTGACCACATGGGATTGACTAGCAATGTCTTTCAACATTGAGTAATCTAGTGGATGTTTTCCAGAAAAATGGGAAAAGTGATTCTGTTAATCTGAAATGGACATCTTTCTGAAAGTGAAATGGTAAAAGTAGCCCTTCACTGTTATCCACAGTTAAGCAACTAAATAGTTACACAAACATCAAGAAAGACTTAAAGATGCAACATATCAGGGAATGACAAGTGGTCAGTAACTATCCGGGTAACATAAGAGGGCCCAAGACAAAAGCACATACTTATAAGTTGGGGTGGTGGATTTTGAGGAATATGAAACAGTATTTTTTCATGCAGGGGGTGGTGAGGTGGACAAAAGTTCTGCCCAGTGAACTCAGTAACACTGCTGCGATTATAGCTTTTACTGCAGGGTTTGCTAGACTCATGAATAACGTGAAATCAGTGAAGGACTTGAACGAAAGTCCATCGGGTAATATAGCTATAATGAGTGGCTACTGGATCTCAGCAGAACCAGAATAGTTTGCATTACATGAAGAATTAGGTAAGGATGATAAACTGACATTTTTTTTTCTGTCTATAGAATTCTTCGTCATGACAGAAAAGAACGAGGGAGCTTTTCTATTTCATGTGTTGTCTTCTATGATGAGAGTAACACATTAATTTTATTATGTAGGATCATCACTTATAAAGTGTAAAATGAATCACCTTATTATTACCTTGCTATTACTTAGTGATAAGGCATTAGGCTCTCTTACTCTACCCACAGATTTGTTCATACCTCTGAAATCCTCAAACAAGGTATAGCAGAGTGTCCTTCATTTGTCCTATTGTGCTCACACTCACTCTCTGCTTCTCCCCCCACCTCTCTCTGCAGACTTAATTGTAACTGTGATTTATTCAAAGCATCCACCCACTACCTCTAATCTCAGAAACAGTGGCATCCAGAGAAAATTAAATCAATGGAGTGTTTTATAACAGCGGCATCGGTTCAGTGGGCAGCGATGGTGGAAAATTAAAATGAATCAGAAAGGAAACTGTGCAGCTCCCTCACTGCTCTGTACCTAAAATCCTGCAGGTTTCTTTCAGCTTCTTCTAGAAAAACAAGCTGACAATAGATTTTTGTTGTAGACAGACCAACAACTCAAAACATTTACAAGATATAGTAAAGCTAGGAAAGTAATATAATATCCTATCTCCTGACAGCCTCTACATTTAACTCACAAAATCATTTGAGTATTAAACATTTCGATGAAGGTAAGGAAGATATTGCACTTCATGTAAGCTCACAACAGTGAAATATGTATGGAACTATGTGAGGGTTTGTCATGGCTTCATTGTTTATGATGTGTCTTTCTCTATGCTGTAAATATGTAGGAATTCAAACAGTGGCACTGCATGCTAGGATATTATTATGAAGTGGTTTGTGGTATACTGTTCCTGGACAGCTTACAGTTCAACAGAATAATAAGTTAACAAGTCACATTCAAGATGGCCGCCATACCACTGCGCAGTTCTGATGTTATTATCTTTCATGGTCTACAGTTCCACCAGTTTCATGTAGAAGATAACTTATTTTGCTTCAGCCATTTTTTAAATTCTTTTAACCATGCATAGGCTTATTCTACAAGTTTAATAAATAATCACGTAAGATAAATGCACCATAGCATTAAATCCTACTTTTCAACTAACAATTATTGTAAATAAAAAGAACTTAGAAATAAAAATTGATCTTTGATGTTATCCTTATAGAAGTAGTTATGTCGCATTTTTTGTGCACTGAGAAAAAAAATCCTTTGCCTATATATTTAAATTTCACCAGCCATTACCATAAGCAATTAGGGGAGTAACCAGGATTGCTGGAATTGTATAAGGCTTCCAGAGTGTTCCTTCCCCAACCCCCTTCACTGTGAATATGCTGACATTTTGGATTTGTAAACCAAACTCCTGTGCTGTTGCCTCCTTTTTTCTACAATTATCTGTATTATAAATGCAGAATTAAAAATGCAGTACATCTACTTAAATTATTACATTAAAATCCTTTAACTAAATAGCCATAGAACAGATATAGCACCCCTGGGCACAATAACCTTCTTTAGTCATTCACTTGTATCCTGTTAATTTCATTTATGCTTTTGAAACTGGAACATTTGCGGCTTTTATGCTGGGTGAAATGCTGATGCATGAAAATTAATTTGTACACCTTGACTTACATGGCATGTGCCTGGTTATACCTGTCTAGTTAATGATTTAATTTTACATTTCTGTCTGAGCACAATAACCTTGTGCTGTACAATGACTTCCAGTGACTCTGCTTGTGTGCATATGAGCAGGTCGACAATATCATGTAGCTCCTTATCAGATAAACAGAAACACAGTACATGCACAGCATGATTAGGTCTTCCTTATTAAGAATACCTGTCATGCCGCATGCCTGCTAGGAATGCATCAAGCGTGCTTAGAGCTTAATGTGACTGTGTGTTTATTGCAGCAGCGATGCTGTGTGCTCATAACTTGAAAGTGGTACACTTACTAATGCATGCACAAGATAACAGTAAGAAAGAAATATTACTTAGGGCGTCTAGTTTAAAACCATTTCTCAGAAACTACTGGAAATATACCTACCAGCATGTAAAGATGTCCATGGTAGAATTCCACAGAAATAGAAGCATTTCTGTAGTACATTCCTCCAATCACCAAAGCATGAACTCATATAAACAGTTATTACACACACACACACACACACACACACACACACACACACACACACACACACACACACACACACACACACTGAAAACCAGCTGTCCTTCCTCCTCAATTCTGTCCTAAACAAGGGCCAAAATATTCACTCTCAGCAAGATGCGCTGATGACAATCATGTAGAGGACAGGAGTTCAAGGCAATCGGCCAAAACCTGCTTAATGGCAGAAACCTAATACTAGGATACAGACAACAGGCTAAAAGCTACCAGTTCACACCCTCTTCAAGATCCACCATTCTATTCAGCAATTTTCCATTTCTACTTTATTTATTTTATGACTGGGGGGAGGGGGGCAGGCACTACCCTGAGAACCTGGTACACAACAGACATATAACAATCCATCGATTCTATGATGGATTGCTAAATTGCAAAACCTTACTAATCTGAAATACTGAGAAATAATTTGTGAAATAAGGTAATTTCAGCATTTTTTGTTCATGGAAACAATCAATCCTGCACCTCCACTCCCACCAAACTTATATACACCAACTCAACAGTCACACCAACTCAAAGAAGGGAGAGATTTCTCTAAAGAAAGTCATCAGTGCAAGCGCACACATCACACCAGCAATGATTTCCTATGGAATACAAGGATCAACGTTATGATTCTTGGCATCTTTTTCTTCATGCAACTGATGCTCAAGGAATTTCACCTCGGCCACCCGTTGAGAAGGTGCCAGTCCATCTCAGCACGTGCACGCGCACGCGCACACACACACACATACACACACACACACAATGCACATTTACTTAGACATAATATGACCACCAGAAATTCACCTACCCAAATGTTGAAAGACAAGACCCCATCGAAAACTATGTTGTCATAGGAAGGACATGAAAACTTTACACAGACTGTACTGCACAAATTATACAAACATCATTGGTACAGTAACTTATAATATCCCAGTCAAATTTATGATTGCATCGGTTACCAGTGCAATAAAAATGAAGACATGCTGTGTTGATCAGTTTAGTTAGTTTACCTGTATAACAGTTGAACTGCTGCTATGATGCCTGTTAAGTCTCGTGCTTCAGAGCAGATGCCAGTACAGATGTCTACCACTTTCTTCCCTTTAACAAGGTTGTGGAAGTTGTCCTTTTCCCCACCAAACAGATGCCAGATAACCTGGTTCTCATTTTTTTTTATTTGCTTTGATTCTTTAGGCTAGAATACAACAGAGGGAGACAAGCTATAGTGACAAGTGCTATTTAAACACCGACTTCTTATAACCTAAGGCAAAATAAACAAATGTTGCCATGTCATTCTAAGAGTACTGATTCTAGAAACAAAGTATAATATATCTGCACATATTCCACGCTGTGTATTATTTCTGCTGAATTAGCACACTTATGAACATAAATATAAGATGAATTACCTGAAAAATACATGGGGAAACTACTTTAGGTAGAAATTTGGAATTTGCATAGATTGATACTTTATTCGCATGAGAAAGTATTTTTATTTATTTATTTATTGTTCACTGAACCTATCTTCACATAAAATGTAATTCACAGTGGCAAGCTAGACTCGTCTAGAACAAAAAATAAACATTCCTCAAAACTGGGAAACCTAAAGGAGCTCTTAAAAACTCTTAAAGAATGTGTAATAATTAAATAAACTAATATGTGCATCCAATTTCTTTCCGCAAATGTTTATTGATAATATAATGCACATGACTATATCACACTTTTCCTTTCAGTTGCTATAAAATTTATTTTCCTGTGCAGTTTAGTCCCTCATGACATTACAGTTCTATTTTATAGTGCATAACCTTGATATCTGCTCCTTCCCCCTGGTACTTGACATATATTTACATCATCAGTACATGAAACATCCATGCACATTGTATACCAGAAGCATCTGTCTGCATCTCCCCACTCATTGTCTGTTTGCCGTAACCCCTCCAACATCATCAGCAGGGGTGCAACAAGGTTCTTCAATAAACAGTTCATCATCGGCCCCCAAGAATAAGAATACAGGATGCTGCTGGGGAAACAATTCTGATGTCATAACTGTGCATTGTTCATCCAATGATAGAAAACAAAAGAAAAAGCATATTATGTTTTCCATCTCCATCTAAAAATGCTCTTACAAGTTGATAAGAGAAGGAGAAATGCAGGTCTAAACAGTTGGCAAGGGCTCAGTATCTTTAAAATTGCCCTAAACGTAAGTATTTGAAATGAGATAATATCAGTTAAATATAGTACTTTCCAATTAGAAGTTGGATGAGATATAAATGATCATGCTGCTTGCAGCCCAGGTCTTGAAACATGGATCAATAGCCATTAGGACTGGCCAGATGAAAGGGCCTGAGCAGCAAAAGTCGAGCTTTTCTTTCCTGGGTTAGGGCAAACATGTCTGTGGTGCACTGCTAACACTTCATGGAGAGTGATGATGTAAAGCACAGAAAGGAATACGACGGGGGATGCTAGGAGGAATTTGCACAACTATACACCTGCTCTTTATTGCAAAATCACTGCAGATGTGCCACCACAGCCTTAATAATGTCCCTTACCCTAAAAACCCTGCCTACCTACCACGTCTTGTGTCACAAGGGCAGTAACTGAGAACTGAATAGATATGTATGATTCAGGAGGCATTGGACATGGATGTCACCCACCTTCCCTGCCTAGATAATTTGAGTAAGTGGCTAGCTATATAGGCCAAGAGAGATTTTTTTAAATGGAAGACTGGAAGGAAGAGTGCTGAAGGGAAGAAAAAAAGAAAGACTGCTGGTATACAATCTTTCCAATAAAACATTAAAAATGCATTTACTTTGCATTTGTCCACAAGATTATCTGAGACAAGAAGTATGCCATATTTTGTGAGAATGATTTATGATTCTTAGCTTATTAAAAAGAGTGTGTCAAAAAGCATTCCCTCCATTGCCTTACATGTAATAAATAAATTACAATTAAATAAATACAAAACAACAAGTCCGTCCAAAGCAGGGTCATTTGTTTGCTTGTTTGTTTGGGAAGGGTTGGGGGCACCTAGTTATATATATCATTTAATTACTCCTTGTTACAAGGCTCATTGTGCTCTTGCTGCAACCCTCCATCAGCAATGGAAGAACAGGCTATGCAGCAACTTGGTGCTAGCCATCGAGGAAGTGGAATTTCATTCCCTGTGAAGATAGCTAATTGAATAAGAAAAAGGTCACAATGGCAAGTTATTGAGCAGCCTAGCATGGTTAGCCCTTGACATAACACACGTCTTTAAGTAAACAAACTTAAAAATTCTTGCCACCCTTTACAAGCACTTAATAGGGCCCACCTCCAAGACTAAGCAGAGCTGTAATTGATTACTCCGTTATAACTTTACGTCTATCCTTCCAATCACCAAGACTAGCCTTAACTGCAAACTAAGCAGTGTTGTGCTTGACCTGTAGTGGTAACTAACTTCACAGGCTGGGAATACACTGAATTAGGAATCTATACCTCCAGACATTCTTGTTTATTTGTTGGTGTAAATTTTGGTTACTCATACAAGTATTTCTAGAGCTACTGGTTTTGAAAAGAATTACGTCATTCATGGCTGAAAAAGCAAAGTGCAGGTAACCTTAAAGCAGCTGGTAGGTTACTGAGTATAAGGTGAGTTATGTTAATCTATCGGGATAGCTGAAGGATTAAAGGCCTTTAAAGTTTTGGTCCAAGGGAGCTGGAACCATAGGACGAGGGGGGGTGAGCACCCTCCCACTTTTACAGCTGCAAGTTAACCAGGAGGCTTCAACAATTAAAAATAAAAAGAACTTCTTCAATCTGCAGTTGGCAGTGTCTTCTCCTTTAAGGAGGACCATGCGTATATCACATGCACACCAACGCAGATATAAACACAGTCTACACTTACGCATGGAATTTAAACTTGCCTTTCTGTTGAGAAGGTAAGTGTGTGTGTGTGTGTGTGTGTGTGTGTGTGTGTGTGTGTGTGTGTGTGTGAGAGAGATTGGGTAGAAAGAGGAACCCTGTATTGTATAGTGTTAGTATGTGTGTATGTGGAAGGGGGTAAATAGTGAAATTCATTACTATATTTTGCAGTGTGATTCTTGTGCGTGCTCGAGGGTGCGCAGGTGTGTGTGTGTGTGTGTGTGTGTGTGTGTGTGTGTGTGTGTGTGTGTGTGTGTGTGTGTGTGTGTGTGTGTGTGTGTGTATGTATGTGAGTGTGCTTATGTGTTTGTTTGTGTGTTTAATGGGTTATAATATATTTGTAAAGGCAGAAAATCTTTAAAGTGATCAAACTTTATAGAGCTGTACCAAGGCAAGAAGATGGGGAGATGAAATCATCTGACATATGGTAACCAGATCACAATAAAATAATTATGGATCTGGATTGTGAAGGGAAGTGTGTATACAAAAAATAAGGTAACAGCAACCTAAAATCCATTACTGTAGGCAGAATTTCTTTCCATTAATGACAAACATCAAACAAACAAAGTGGTTAGATTGAGTTGGTAGTTATGGTGATGGTAATATCTTGTTTGTTTAAGTTGAAATGTGTCTGGCCATGCCCAGGGATGGACGACAGCAAAAACTGAAAAATACTTGAAACATCTCTGGCAGGTGTCTAATTGTGGCGCATCTCTTCTAACGCTTGCTGTCAGCAGTGACAGAAAGAGTGGAAAAACTGGGTAGGGGTGCTAAATTCATATGACTTTTTCATCATCAAATTTAGTGTGTTTTATGACATGGGGCTTATTTTAAGGAACAGACTATGTGCAAAATGCAATAGAGCTATTCATTTGTGATATATCTTAAGATAGGTGAAGACACAACCTATGTTTTGGCTTTCAGAATTTTTATTTGTACTAAGACTGCATCCCTGTTGTAGCTTTTCATCCAATAGAATCTGAGAGTCCAAAGATATTCATTATTTTCAGGTCACACAGCTTGCACATGATCCCTTCTCATATTGGAGAAGTGTTTCAATAGAGTTTGCATCTAAAAGCACAAGATGCATTCAGTTTATATCAGAATGAGCACACTTATTCACAGAAAAATTCAGATGAAGATGTTAAAATATTTCAAGGGATACAATCCCTTGTTGGTATGGACTACCAATAAAGAATAAGGTGCTGCGAACCATGATGCATTGTTTTCAGCTTCTGTAAGGTGTGAGTATAACTAATCAGTTCTGAATGCATAATGAGATACATGTTCAGAAAAAAATCAGTACTGAGTTGTCATAGGTCATATCTAAGGTAAAAAAAAGTACTGCAATTTTTCTAGAATGTGACTTTTACTGGCATTGTGTGTACTGCTCTCGTGGGAATTGTGGCAGGAAGTATAATATGAAATGTAACTCAACAATATAATAGCTAAAAAAAGAATGATCTGTTCTTTTAACTATACAGAACTCATTAGTGAAAAATATTGAAATGCACAGGTTCAAAAGACGCCAATATTTGTCTTTTTGCTGTACATTTAGGAGAGCGGGTTATAATAAAATGTTTCAAAAGGTTTGTTGTCTTATTAGCTGTGAAAACAGAGTTCATAATGGTGTGTAATAGTAACCTTGTAGCAGGGTTGTGTGTTAAGATTGTGTCACCCCTGTTTTACAGTAGGAGAGAATAAAGCAACTTCATTGGTTCAGATGTTTTGTTTATTGTGTGTGTGTGTGTGTGTGTGTGTGTGTGCGTGCGTGCGTGCGTGTGTGTGTGTGTGTGTGTGTGTGTGTGTGTGTGTGTGTGTGTGTGTGTTTAACATATCTCTCAACTGTCCAGATTCAGCCTCACAATTTTGGTCTGTTTCTCATAAGATTTGTGTTTTTCTGGCAAATTACAGAGGACTGAAGTCACTAAATAATGACATATATATGAGTTTCAGACTTCATATCCTTCAGAAAAATACATGCTAATATAAATCCTGTTATTCTAGCAACTTTCTAAGTTAAAAAGAACAATATTAAAAATCTATCCCTAATTTGGACAATTGTATCCCTATTATTTCAGGTTTTGTCTAGATTTCTTAAACTAAGAGGCTGAGAGGTATCTGTACCTCTCAACTTTCCAGATTTTTGCAGAATGTCTTGATTTTTGCCTCATATTTTTGGCCTATTCTTCAACATGTGTGGTTTTCTGGCAAATTGCTGAGAATTAAAATAATTAAATAGTGTCATACGTGTGAGTTTCAGACTTCATTTCCTTTAGAAAATGCATGCTAATACAAATGCTGTTATTCCAGCAACTTTCTAAGTCTCTAAGAGAAATATTTGAAATCTTTCCATATTTTGGAGCCTTTGTCCCCTCCCCAATATTTTTGGCTTTGTCCAGATTTCTTTTGTTAAGAGATTGAGAGGTATGGTATATAATGCCCTAGTTTGGGGGGGGGGCAGGTTAGTCAATTAACTTGATCAGGCTTGACCCTGTAACTTGGTTACAGGATACAAGAGCCTGAATTCTCTACACCAACTACCAGACTGCTGAAGGACTTGTGAGCTTCAGTGGAGACAAACTCCTCAATCCTGCACACTAACTACCAGACTGCTGATGGAATTGTGAGTTTGAGTTTCAGTGTATTTTCATGGAATTGTGAGCTTCAAGGGAAGATAAGTTTACTGTTGCTCAATATAAGTCTGTTTTCAATGTACAGCTGTTTTGTTTATCAAATAGCAGTCACTGTTTGTCTTGTAGAATTTGAAAAGCAGTGTTAGTAGCATAATTGCCTTTGGTGCCGAAGGCTGTGGATTCTCCTCCCACACTATGTAGATGGAGTTCTGGTACTGATTGCCGATTATTTGGTGCATTTTAAGAGGGGATAGGGGTTCTATACTCCTGAGCGTGTCCTTTGTATTAGATGCCTAGTAACTATAAACATGTTGTCAGTTTGTCAGTCATTCCCTATTGCAATATTACCAGCTTACCAATTTTTTTAAGGTAACATAGGCAATTAATTCTTCAAGGGCATCAGGTACTGAATTTGTAGATAAAACACTGAAATGTAAAGTTGTTTGCCAGTAACAACATCTTCATTAGTTACAGATCTCTTTAATGTGGAATTATTCAGATTACTTTTACTTTTGCAGAGATTGTGCTTATTGAGTGATATTAGTGGATTGTAATGACAGACGTTTGAGTGGCCTTTTATGGTTGATTTTTTTTTGAAATGGGTAGTTCTCTCATTATTGGTTCATACAGTTTGTTTCATTGCTTACTAGAAGAATATTCAAAACTACAAATTTAAAACACATTCTAACAAGTGGTACTGTATGATACAAGGAATATAATTTTAATACAATCAGTAAGGTGAATCAAAGAACACATACATGTATGCATGGCCCTAAAAATGTGTGTAAGGAGCCTATGGTTTGAAAACAGCCCAAAGGTAAACAATCCTCCACTGGCCAGATGCATTTTCTTAGAATGTGAGTTATCATGCCATTTCAATGAACATGAGTTTCAAGGGCAGAGAATTTTACTGCTCATACTAAGTCTGTTTTCACTGTGAGACCATATTGTTTGTTTAGCAAATGGCTATCAATGTCTGTGCTATATTATTTCAATATCTAAAATCATTGTAGAAGTAAATAAGAAAACATTATGCACACTGACAGGTTTGAAGAGTGTTTATGATAACTAGGGAGAAATAGACAAGTAATCGAACACTGGAATGGCTGGGGAGGGGGCTGCTACTGGGGGTAGGGGGTTTCTGCAGGAGGAGCTCGTCTGGGAGGGGGAGTGATCTATTACCATGCCTAGGGCCCCATTTGACCATGATCTGACTCTAGTATTTTGCATTGTTATTTACTATAAACTTTCAAAAGGTGGAATGAAACAACGCGGTGTCATTTTTAAAAGAATAAGCACTTTTGTTCCATGTTTGAAAATAAAGGAACAAAAGCACTTATTATTTTTTTACAATTGACACTACTTTGTTTCATTCCAATTGGTGTTCACTGTTATTTACCATTAATTAATAACTATGATATTGTTGAACATGCCAGTGCAGTTCTGTGGTTGTAGACCTCAACTGAAGTGGCAGCAGACCACTCAGGTACATTCTGGGTAGTCAGTTATGAAGTAATAACAGTAAACATAATAATAATAATGAAGATGAAATAAGACTTAATGCAGGAAAAAACCTGGAATAACTTTGACTCTGCTGTTATTGTTTTTTCAGAAGAAGTTAATACAGTTTCTTCCTTGCCTTAAGTCTTTTTTTCATTGTTTCATTAATGCAAGTTAGCCCTAGTTTTGTTAGATTTTTAAAGTCATGCAACTCATGCAAGAATCATTATTTAAAATCACAATAAAAAATACTGTGTGATTTTTATTCTGCTTATAAAACAGTTATTAAAGCTTCTTGCCTGACTTTAAGTCTTCAGTTAAGTTATTTATTATTATTGTTATTTTACAAGTTGCCCAGTTTTTGTTGTACTTCTGTTTTATTTAATTGAACTAATTAAAAAAATGCATCAGGTTGAGCTTGAAAGTGGTAAACAGCTTTTGCTCACAGTTCTTATTTAAATCTCAAATCCTCATAGCTCAAGGGATAAAGCCAAAAATGTAACGGGTTGGGAAAAAGGTCAGAAGTCCAAAATTAGGGATAGATTTGAAGTATAACATTGTTCTTCTGTGCTTAGTTGCCAGAATAACAGGTTTTGCATTAGCATGCATTTTCTGAAGGATATGAAGTCTAGAAGTCTGAAACTCAAATGGTTATCATTATTTAACTTTTGCAATCCTCATAAATTTTCCAGAAAACCACAACTCTTATGAAGAACAGAACAAAATTATGGCAGAAAATCAGGGACAGTGAAACATATGCTCTGATCTCTCAACCTCTTAGGGCAAGAATCAGGGAGAAAGAGTGTGAAAGGCTCAAAATCATGGGCAAATTTTAACCTTTACTCTTGTCACAGAAGCAATGGAAGAAGGTAAAACAGTTCACACCACATTATCTTGACCTGGCCAAGCCTTTTGAAATAATTCTCTACTCGGGTATAGTAGAAAAGTTGAATAAACTAGAAATAAACCCTCACATCACTGGGTGTACTGCCAATAGGTTTACAGGATGCAGGAGTTCAAAATAGGGGAGGCTACCTCTTGAAAGAGACCAGTCACCAATGGAGTCCCCCAGGGTTGGGTGCTGAGACTTTTCCTGTTTGGCATCTACCTCTCGGAAGTAAAGGCAAATACCAAAGGGCTTTGGCTGGCTAAGTTTGAGATGACTGCAAGCGAGGAGCAGTTACTGAATCCCCAAATGACTTAATCATCATGCAGGAAGGTTTGTCACAAAAATTAACTCATGCCAGAATCATGAATTGAAACTAAACTCCAAAAAATACATTATCATATCCTTTGGGAAGTCATCTACCCCAGGGAACTACCAAACTGACAACCCCCCCAAGAGCTAACCCAGTTGTTTGGCATTTGGGAAATTTTGTGAACAGTGACCTAACTTTTGACCAACATGTGCCTAGCATCATAATAAAGTCTTTATATATTGCACAACTTATGAACAAATCGATTGGGGCTAGATCTAGAGATGTTATTGTCCCCCTTTATGAAGCCCTCATTAGGTCAATCATTTTGCATAATGCAACTTTGGCATGTATCTGTCCAAACACATGGAACAACTGGAATGCCCACAGCAATACCATACTAAAGAATACAATTCCTAAACAAAAGGTATTTCATGGACCACCTTAAAGCCTTATCACTATACTTGATACCCTACAGAGTGCTAATAGATGAACTGTGTCTGACATACAAGGCATCCTCCAACCCGATAGTGATGGACCTACTGAACATCAGCAAGTCAAATGGCATCAGAAATACACAGTCCTGATATCTAAACAGAATGGTGTGGAGACACGGATGTATATCACAGAGGATACCACTGTTCCAGAACAGACTAGCCATTCAAGTAAAACAAAACTCATCCCTGTCCATATTGAAATACAACTTGGATCTAAGGCTGGGTAAGAGAAAATGCACCCCAGGATTGCCCCTTGTGCCACTAATGGATAGAGGCAGTTTCTAAATGCTGCATCCCTTACATGGGTCCCCTCATATTATTTATGGTGTGATTACAATTATTCTCACTAGGACTTATATAGAATTATCAGCCATGGGATGGGTAAGATCAGTCAGGAAATGTTAAGTCAAGTACCAGAAGGGAAATTGGCTAATCTTAAAATGTCCTCCAAGTGAACCTATGTTGCAGTACTAAATAGTTTTAAAAAATTGCCCTTTTTAGATCACTAAGTACCCCTCTCAACCTCCACCCCACCCCCAGCCTTCACCAGCTTCCAGCTCCTCTGTTTTCGTCAAACATCATTTAGGTTTTTTCAGTTGAGCGATATGCTTGGATTTGTACATATTAAAGGGGGCATTGTATTCAGTGATAAGTATGATAAGGGAAAATTACAGTAGTAAGATAACTTCTGTGGATCTTGAAGATATTCCCCTTGAAATTAACTGGACCAGATAGAGGTATTTCCTGACTATGGTGGATACATAATGATCAAATGATAAGAGAGTAGTCTACATAAGTATCCAGGGCTCTTATGAGTTCTGTATCTGTTTAAAGTGCACTACTACTTATAACCAATGAGATGGGAACAGCTTTGTTTGCCAAAAGCTACTATGCTGCACTTTTTGGCATTTAGCTTGAGTCTGTTTTCAGTACACCAGGTAGGATCATATTCCAGACCTTTTTGGTGCAGTTTAGCATCAGTGGATGTGTAGATAACAGTGCCCAGCTGGCAGTCATCAGCAAACATGCTCAGTCATCCTTCAGGGATATTGGCTTGCATATCTGCAAAATACAGACCAAACAGGAGATGGCCCAGTGCAGAATTCCTGTAGTACCAAACTGGTTACAACTTTACATTCTGACAGAGTACTAATATTTGCTACGTGTAATTAATTGGATAGGAAGTTTGCAATCCAGTGGACAATGCAGCAATTTACATTGTCTGTCAAATTTTCAATAACACCAGCATGGAAGATCATGTTAATTTTTTTAGGCTGACTTGTGCATTTGACATTTGAAGGTGCTGGTAGCTCTTTGCTTTACCAGCCTCTAGATTTTTCAAATCCTGCCCTAAAGCTGCACCTACCATCTTCAGGCTCAGTTTCAGGCTTATGAGTGCTATGTGACTTGACTTCTATCAAGTCTTGGTCACTGACAAATAATTCAGGGACATTGACTAGAATTTAAACTTCATAGTGAATTTGACATTATACCCGCGGTGGTGCAGTGGTTAGCGTTGTCGCCTCACAGCAAGAGGTTCTCACGTTTGATTCTTGCCTGGAGCGCCTTCTGTGTGGAGTCTGCATGTCTTCCCCATGGTCAAGTGATGTTTAAAGACATGCAGGTAGGTGCGTGCATGAATGGGTGTGCCTCCTTTGAAGGTTGGGCATCGGGCTCGCAACTCGGCACTGTAAAAATCCACTGCCAATAATTAGCGAACCGGAGTTCTGCTGTGGTGACCCTTAACCGGGAAAAGCAGAAAGACATTACTAGTGAATTTGACAGCCAATATAACTGTTCTGATATCAAAAAGAAAACTGTACAAGTCAGTTACTATATGACTGATAATTGAAACCATAACTGAATCCTGTTTTAATCAATACAACAACCTCCTCAGAAAAATTCTTAATACATAATACACAACATATCTTTGGCTTTTACATTCAAACTTACAGGACATGCAGCCTGTATGAATGATGCTGAATCAAATGAGATATTAAAAATAAATATATATATATGTTCCATTCAGATGATCGACGTTCTACAACTTCGAATTTCATACGGCCAAGACCATATGATCAAAGTTTTAAAACTTCAAACGTTCTGAATGGAGATCTCCATACACCAGGATATTTTCCCTTTTCCTCGCTGTAGTGCAATTTCAGAGTTGGTATATTTAAATAGTAGAGGGTGTGGGGAGTGCAGCAGGGCTTGCTCCCCTTGTTTTGCTTTTGTTTTTATTTCAGGTGTTCAATGTTTTGCAACTTTAATCATATGGTCTCGTCTATATGACATTTGAAGTTGTAAAACTTCGATCATCTGAAGTAGATCCATATATATATATATATATATATATATATATATATATATATATATATATGTATATATATATATATATATATATGTGTGTGTATATATATATATATATATATATATGTACAGTGGATATAAAAGGTTTACGCACCCCTGTTAAAATGCCAGGTTTTTGTGATATAAAAAAATGAGACCACAATAAATCATTTCAAAACTTTTCCCACCTTTAATGTGACCTATAACCTGTACAATTCAATTGAAAAACAAACAAATCTGTTAGGGGGAAAAAAATATAAAAAATAAAAAACATACAATAAGCTGGTTGCATAAGTGTGCACACCCTTAAACTAATACTTTGTTGAAGCACCTTTTGATTTAATTGCACCATTCAGTCTTCTTGGGTACACACCTGCCATCAATTAAAGAGACTCTGGTTCAGCTCTCCTAGTAGGATTTTCCTAACATTTAATCAGTTGCCTGCTACAGCAAAAGCCATGGTTCACAGAGAGCTTACAAAGCATAAAAGAGATCTCATTGCTGAAAGGTATCAGTCAGGAGAAGGGCACAAAAAATTTTCTACAGCATTGCATATACCATGGAACACAGTGAAGACAGTCATCAAAAAGTGCAGAAAATATGGGACAACAGTGATATTACAAAGACCTGGACATCCCTCCAAAATTAATGAAAAGTCAAGACGAAAACTGGTCAGGGAGGCTGCCAAGAGACCTACTGCAACACTGAAGGAGCTGCAGGAATTTCTGGCAAATACTGGTCGTTTACTACATGCGACAACAATCTCCAGTATTCTCCATATGTCTGGGCTATGGAGTAGGATTGCAAGACGGAAGTCTTTTCTTACACAGAAAAACATCCAGGCCCAGCTAAAATTTGCAAAACAATACATCAAGTCTCCCAAAAGCATGTGGGAAAATGTGCTATGGTCTGATGAGACCAAGGTTGAACTTTTTGGCGCAAAAACAACACTTTGCATCACCAAAAGAACACTGTCCCCATGGTAAAGCATGGTGGAAGCAGTATTATGCTTTGAGGTTGCTTTTCTTCAGCTGGAACTAGGGCTTTAGTCAAGATGGAGGGAATTATGAATAGTTCCAAATGCCAGTCACTTTTGGCCCAAAAGCTTCAGATGTCTGCTGGAAAGCTGAAGATGAAGAGGAATTTCATCTTTCAACATGACAATGACCCAAAGCATACATCCAAATCAACAAAACAATGGCTTCACCAGAAGAAAATTAAAGTTTTGGAGTGACCCAGCCAGAGCCCAGACCTAAATCCAATAGAAAATCTCTGGGGTGACCTGAAGAGGGCTGTGCACAAGAGATGCCCTCATAATCTGACAGATTTGGAGCACTTTTGCAAAGAAGAGTGGGCAAATACTGCCAAGTCAAGATGTGTCATACTGACAGACTCCTACCCAAGAAGACTGAATGTTGTAATTAAATCCAAAGGAGCTCCAACAATGTATTAGTTTAAGGGTGTGCACACTTATGCAACCAGCTTATTGTATGTTTTTTATTTTTTATATTTTTTTGCCCTAACAGATTTGTTTGTTTTTCAATTGAATTTTACAGGTTATAGGTCACATTGAAGGTGGGAAAAGTTTTGAAATGATTTATTGTGGTCTCATTTTTATATCACAAAAACCTGGCATTTTGACAAGGGTGTGTAAACTTTTTATATCCACTGTGTATATATATATATATATATATATATATATATATGGTTTACTATCAAATTTTCGAATGTAACTCTGTCGAACACAGAAAATCATACACAGTAATGTCGAACTCCAAAAGCCAACCTAGGAATGGGTTTTAACATAGGTAAAGATAGGTGTTCACTGCTATTGCCGAACTATAAACCTCTCCCCTATCTCGACCCATGTTAAAACCCGTTCCTAGGTTGGCTTTTGGAATTTGACATTACCGTTTTCAATTTTACATGTTCGACAAAAGTGCAGTCGATGGAGTTACATTCGAAAATTTGATAGTAAACATATATATATATATATATATATATATATATATATATATATATATATATATATATATATATAGTTCCACTTGAAACCGTTGAATGTTCAGAACATCGAAGTTCTGATCATCGAGACCAGAACATCGAAGGTTCAAAGTGAACCACACACAAATAAATAAACTTACAAAAACTATTTTATGCAGGGGGGCTTCACCCCCCTGCACCCCCTCTAGTTTAATATTCCAAGTCCGAGATCGCACTACAGTGGGGTAAGGGAAATCTCCCATTTACCACTATATGCGGTAGCGCTAAATGGGAGATTTCCCATACCCTACCTGCAATGCCAACACTCAGATGGCACACACACACACACACACACACACACACACACACACACACACACACACACACACACAATACATGCAGGGCACCTTGCTGCCCTGCATACACACCCAGAATGTTACATTTTTACTTACCTGGCACTTCCACTTTGAACCTTCAATGTTTTGAACATCGATGTTCTGGTCTTGATGATCAGAACTTCGATGCTCTGAACATTCGAAGGTTTCAAGTGGAACCATATATATATATATATATATATATATATATATATATATATATATATATATATATATTCATTATAGTACCTAGATTATCACCCAGCAATGAATGCACAGTACAAAAAAAGAAAACATACACAAAGTAAACAAATCTCCCATCGATTCACTTAGCTCCCTCAGTATATCCATTTACAGTGTCACTTTGGTGTCCTCTACATGTTACATTTATTAGCTTAATTTCTACAATACCAAAAACATCACTTGAATACATTTTGTAGCCAAAAATGTCTCCCTGTCTTCTCGATAGCATACAGTGCAATGAACTTTTCTGTTCAATGTTCCTCTAATATCATCATCATCATCATGACCATCAATCCCCTTTTTCCAATTTTTTTACCTGAGGTCAGGGTGTCAGATCAACTGCCACCATCATTCTCTATTCATTGCCACTCTCCTACCTACTTTTGATGGTCATGTCTTGCAATCCATCCATCTCTTTGCTGGATGTCTTTGTTTCCTCTTGCCTTCTTCCTGTCTCTCCCAAATCTTCTTCACCACATTGTCTTCTTCTTTCTTGCAAATGTGCCCGAACCACCATGATCTGTTCTCTTTGACCTTCTTTGCAACTGGAGATACTTTTGCTTCTGCTGTGATGTCCTCATTTCTTCATCTGTCCCACAGTGTGCATGTTATCTCCTATCTCAGACATTTCATTTCCATCACCACTAGCTTCCTCAATTGCTCTGCCTTTACTGCCCATGTTTCTGTACCATACAGTAGTACTGGCTCTACCACTGTTTTGTACACCTAACTTTTCATCTTCTTTGCCAGAGATTTGTCACACACTACCCCTGACACTCTGTGTGACTTGACTGCATCTCCTCGGAGTCCAACTTTGGCCTCCTGATTCAGACTTCCCTTCTCCTCAACCACCCTTCCAAGATACTTGAAGCTGTTAATCTGTTTCACTGTTTTCTATTTCAGTTCTTAGCTTCTTCTGATTTAACCAATTGCTGCCATTACAGCTGTCTTACCTATACTCACTTTCATTCGGTGTGCCTTCACTTTTGCATTCCATTTTCCTGTTGCTGAACGTCTTCTTCAGAAAGTCCACATTATCTGCATACAGCAACTTCTTTGTTCTGCCTACTCCAACCTGTTTGTTAGTGTAGTCCATCACCAGTATGAACAACAGTGGACTGTGACCCCTGCTGAATACCCACCCTTTGTGAGTCTAAATATTCTTCGTACTTACATCATTAGCTCCTTGTAGATAGCCTGCATTAATTCTACCAATGTTTCCAGGACTTCAGGTCATTGTAGTGCTGCCCAAATCAGCTTTCTCCAAATCTAGAAATGTCCAGTTGGACTCTTACCCCATCTCTAACTTTTGTATTATCTGTTTCACTGACAACATCAAGTTGGTTGAGATGCATCCTGATTGGAATCTGACCTGGGCCTCTTACTGCTACTTTGAGTATTCATCTATCAGTCACTCTCTCCAGAACTTCCATGCAGTGTTTGATACCTCTGTACTGCCTACAGTTGCCCCCTTTCTTCTTGTACACTGGCATTAGAATGCTTATTCTGCAGCCATCTGGGATATGCATTTCTCTCCATATTGCTAGGGGTATGCTCTGGAGTTATTTTTCCCTATAACTTTCCCGGCATTATGATAATATCTGCTGCAACTTCATCTAAGTCTGATGCTTTCCCTGACTTCATTTCCTTAGTGTTATTCTTACTCCTGTGGAGGGCTGTTCTTCCTCTTTTATAATAGACTGTGTCTGGGGCAGTTCAGCTTCTGCAGGTTTTTCTTATTTCAAAAGTTGCTGGAATACTCCTTGCATCTGCTAAGAAGTCTACCTGAGCTGCATGGTGGCCACTCTTGTATGTGATCTTGTGACTGTGTCCATCAAGTCGTTTGCCAGACAGAAGTCTAGAATGGCCTCTCTTTCATTATTCCTGTTGCTTCACCATGTGGACACAAGCAGTCCTCATATCCTATTCCGTCTATCCTAACATGCACATTCAGATCCCTCATTATCAACACCAACTGATATTGTCCTACTTTATCTGGTAAGTCCTGCAACTGCTACTAGAAGGTACTCTTTCCTTGTTATCACAACCCTGCTGTGGAGCATAAGCTAAGATTACAAAAGATGTCCTTTCTTTGGGTCTATATTACATATTCGAATGCTTAAATGTTTGAATCGCTAAAGATTGAACTTTAGTGATCGAACATTTAAATGTTCGAATATAAATAAAAATTAAAAAAAAAAAAATGAAAAAAAAAACTAAAGGGTGTAAGCAGGGCGACAAGCCCCCCAGCACCCCCACACCCACCGCTACTTAAATATACCAACTCCAAGATCACGCTACAGTGTAGGGAAGGGGAAATTTTCTGTCTCCGCACTGTAGCACGATAAAGTGTGATCTCGAAGTTGGTATATTTAAGTAGTGGGGGGTATCGGGGGTGCAGGGGGGCTTGCCCCTCTGCTTAAACCTTTTCCTTTTTTTTTTTTTTTTTTTTTTTTAATATTATTTTTTTGCATATTCGAACATTTAATTGTTCGATCACTAAAGTTCGATCTTTAGCGATAGCGATTCGAACATTTAAGCATTCAAATATGTAATATAGACCCCTTTCTTTACACTGCATTCTAATTGTCATGAGTCTATCATTAATTCTGATGACATCCCTCACTGTCTTCTAAAGACTCCCCCTCTTGAAAATGAACACACCATTTCTAGTCTGTCCTCCACCTGAGTAGTAAACTCTGGATCCCAAGCCAATATGACTTTGCAGCTCTACCCTTCCCATCTTGTCTCCTGGATACACAAAATGTCCAGCCTCCTCCTTACCATTATGTTATTCACGTCTACGTTGTGTCATGTCAGTAAATCTGTAATGAGTGTAGCAAGTATTAATTTATGTTCATCAGATTGATTGGTTTTACTCCCAGAGTTTACTTAGAGCTATCCCAGGTAACCAGATGGTCAGTAGCTTATTGACCCTGGTCTGTTGGGCTTTATGGTGGGCACACACTGGCCAGGAGAGGTACATAGTCTTCTCCAACCATTAGCATTAGTCCCTCTCATACGCTGGAGTAGTCCAGGTCCTCAGTCCACTCATTACAATACAATGCCTATTTTGGTGACTTTCGTCTATGTCACCAAATTGCACATAATGGTTAAGGTCTTTGCCTTGCATGCATAAGGTACAAGGTTTGGTCCTGACCTCCAGCCAATGTCTTTCTGGAGTTTGCATGTTTCCCTGCATCACTGTGGAGTTCCTACCACACCACAAAATCATGTTTTTCCACTTCAAACTCACATCAAAAATTTACTGACGTAGTGGGCAGCAAGACTCCAACTGATGTTTATCAGGGGTACAGTTGTATAGAATATCAACTTTATGCATTAACTGTGCAGCACACACAGTATCCTCTAGATAGGGAATCACAGACTGTGCGCCATAGCAGAGCAAGCCACTAGGTGATATAAAAATTGGCTCTAGCTGATTTTGCCTTGTTGACTAATTGTGCTAATAACAAGCATCCATGAAAAGATACACTTTGCAGTATAAATTATGTCTGTATGCAAGTACACCATGGAGATGATAGAATACGACTAAAGATATACATTGTATCCTTAAATACACCTAAAGGTATACATGGTATCCTAGAATACACCAAATGATAGGGTCTATATTAGCTAAATGAAAGTTTATCTTAGCGAACGCTCTAATTATTGAAAATCCTGGACCTCGAACTCACTATTGTGGGGGACTGTGCCCCCACACCCACCACTAAATATATATGCCAACTCTGAGATCCCACTACAGTGAGAAAAGGGCAAATATTCCAATCTTCACTGTGCCGCAATATCACAGAATGCATATCAAGGTCCAGGATTTTCGATTATTAGGGCGTTCGCTAAGATACGTTTTATTTATCTAATATAAACCCAAAAGATATACATGGTATCCTTGAATACACTGAAAGATATACATGGTATCTTAGAATATACTTAAAAATATACATGGTATACTAGAATATACCAAAGGATATACATGGTATCCCTGAATACACTGAAAGATATACATGGTATCCTTGTATGTTCTTTCTCAAAACAGTGCATGAAGAAGAAAAAGTGGTGACCAGGCAAGTCAAGTTTTTGTGCTTCAGCACAGATGACTAACTTAGAAAGAACTGCCAAATGTAATAAGCTATGCTGCCATAGTCAGTAAATACGGAGAATGAATTGAAGAGTTGTTTTTTTCAGTAGCAAAAACATTCCTGATTATAGGCACATGGCAGTCAGTTTGCAGAGTGCTGCAACTTATGGGATACACCAAAACCTGACTGAGACACAAAACTAAATAAATAAAGGCTGCAAAGGAATGAAATGTTGAAGGGATATTTTGTACCCAAATGGCTGATAACACCTAAAAGATTTCATTTGAACAAAACATAAATCTCTATCTACTTCAATAATAGTCAAGTTCCATTCTTTTCAGGATAAGGAACTCATTTTCAATGCAGTTTGGTCAAATCCACCAATAACGGTAAGAAATAATACAATGGCAATGACTATGCATCAAAAACTATGGAAAAAAGAAAAGCATGTTGGTCTTTGGTCTAAGTGCTAACATAAATAATATTAAAGGTTAAAATGTTTTCATCAGTCGTATAAGACTGCTTAGCACTTTAGATGAAACAATATCGCATGTGCAGAATAATAAACTAATAACAACCTGTGAAGATATGGAATGGAATTATACTTCTTTGAAGAGGAAACCTGAAAGAGATAACTAAAAAAATGCAGCTGCTTCCAAAATGTCTCAAAATGGGTAACAGAAATGCTAAAATTATTTATATTCTTAATATTTCATTTTTCAAAGAAAAGGTTAACTCACTTATATGTTGTTTCATTTTTGTATTAAAAATACTTTTATGAAAGTTTTATTTAACATGACAACCTTACCCTGTGACAAAATAATGTGGGAAAAATTAAATGTTAATATACAGTATTTAAAAAATCTCATGCAAACAATCCTGTGTAGTCATGTTCATTTAACTGTTACATAATTTAGGATTATAAGGTCTTCAGAAAACAGAAATTTCCATTAATGGATAACTATGTAAAGTAATTGTGAGTAAGGAATATTAATAATATGCAAATTTAATAACTAACTTCCTCTTTTTATTTTATTATTTTTTTTTTTTTATTATTCGACAGAAAAGAATAAGGTCGAACAAGGAAATGTTTAAAAGTATTGTCTTGGCTCTCACAGGCAACTTTTTAAAAACTTTTTTCTTCCTGCCAATTGTCCTGCATGAGTTTGAAAAACACATGATTATGATGATGATGATACGGCATGGTCACGTTGTGTGGTTCGACAGAGAAACAACTGTAATCTAAGCAGAAATGTTCTCTCACTATCATTTTATACCGGATGGTGCAGTGGTGCAGCAGTTTGCGTTGTTGTCTCACAGCAAGAGGTTCTCTGGTTCGATTCTCAGCTGGGGCACTTTCTGTGCAAAGTCTGCATGTCCTGCTTGTGTTTATGTGGGTTTCTTCCAGGTGCTCCAGTTTTCTACCATGTTACAAAAGGCATGCATTTGAAGTGTTTCTCCCCGGGCCTCTGCTGACCATTGGCTCGTTCCAAGTCGAACTTTCCTGATAAACAAATGTTAAATAAATCTTATACTGATTTGGATTTTTCATTTCAATTAATAATTAGTATCATGTAGTCAGTATTGACAGTTGTCTTTCCCAGCTAAAATGAGTGGTTTTGCTGGATTGTACCAATAGCTTTCATTGAACTGGAAATTCTATACTTTGATTTTGCAGTTGCTTCACTGTCAGCATATCCCTCATAGTGCTTTTATATTAAGACATTGTGGAGAGGCTCTGTTGATTGAGCTGTGCATAGAGGAGGTTCTTTGGCTTGTTTGGATGCAATGGGTTGCATATTCTGTCAGTGATTAGAGAGTTTGATACAGGTTTCATATTTGGTGACAATGAATTGGGCTTGCTGACTGATGTAGCACTGGATTGAAGATGTCACTCATACTGAGTGAGGTGTTAGTTTCCTTATTTTGAAGATGTTGCAAACCTGAATGTAGCTGAGGAACAGGAGGAACAGCCTGTGGGTAAGCAAAGCCAAGAGAACATTACAGGGGCTTGCATCCCACATCCTCAGATATAACTGTCTGAAAGCCAGGACCTCAAGCTCCTTGTAACTTATGAAGGATACTGCTCATGCTCAGGGGGTGGGAGGGCAATTTTAGGCTTAGAAAGCAGGAGGGGGATTTTAAGATTAGGGATTGGAAAGGGAGTTTTAGGGTTAGGGGTCAGAAAAGGGGTTTTAGATTTAAAAAGCTGGAAGGGGATTTTAGGGTTAGGGAGTAGTAATTGGGGAATTTAGGTTTAGGAAGGCTGTTGGAGTTTTAGATTTAGTGAGCAATCGGGGACTTTAGGAGTAGGGAAGGAGAAATGGAGGTTTAGGTTAAGGGAGCAAGGACTATCGCTGGGAAATGGGTAGGAGTTTTAAGGTTAAAGTTTAGGTTGTGATAGGGCTGTATAATTTTATAAGGCTGGGTGTTGAAAGGGCAAGATAGAAATGGGAGATGGAGTTAATGGTGGTGCAATCACTTGTTTTTTTGAGTAAGTGATAGCGAGCAGGTGTGTCATGGGGTACTAGCATGAGAGGTCCTGTAGTAGAGCCTAAGACGACATACAGATCACCACTGAAATGCTGTCTTTCATATGTGCACTGGAGAAAAAGCAGTTATATGTATTTTTTAACACAAGGTTAAGTGTCCTAGAAGACTACAATTAGCACATATGTAGTATGGCAGTAAGTTTCACACTACATCCTGCCTATCTCAATTATTTTCAACAAGTGACTACTGCGTATGGAAATAAAGGTAACTACTAGATGTAATTGTATATGGAAATTTGTCAGTTTCAATATTTTAATAACTCTAAGAAAATTGTGCAATAAATCTTCAATATTTTAGGAAATATTTATTATTATCATTGTTACTTGTAAAAACAGATGTTCTAGTTCCCTACAATCGATTTTGATGTTCCTTGATAATAGCTAGTAGATTTGAATTCAGTGTTGTGTGTGTGTGTGTGTGTGTGTGTGTGTGTATATAATATATATATATATATATATATATATATATAAAACATAGAAAATAAGTGAGAAAATCCACAAATGTTCCAAACCTCGAAAAACAAAGAGAAGTAGTACACCAGGATCCACCAAAAGTGTTTATTGAGTGCTTTCATTTTTTAAATAAAAAACTTCATCAGAATAACAAACACATCCAGTAACCACATTATATATATATATATATATATATATATATATATATATATATATATATATATATATATATATATATATATGTATTGACCCAGCATAAAATACCCACCTAAAATTCATTAATGTTAATTGACAATTAACTAAAAGGTATACACCACTAAAAACATAACAGTGCAAAATCATAGTAATACATATGCATCCCCTTCCAGGCAAAAACAAATCAAGATTCAGAACTTTTAAAACACATATAAAACAACTTTTTTTTAAAAGTAATATCTTTCTGGTAAATTATTTTTGGTGTCATTCCTACAATTTCTATAAGGTCCTGACTGGTGTTAACCTGTCCTCTACCCCTTCACCTGTACTGGATAGTATGTAATCTCAGTCAGCTGTCCTATACCCCTTCATCTGCAATGGATAGTATGGAATCTCAGTCACCTATCATATACCCCTTCATCTGTAATGGACAGTATCTAATCTCAGTTACCTATCTTATACCCCTTCATCTGCACTGGACAGTATGGAGTCTCAGTCACCTATCTTATACCCCTTCATCTGTACTGGACAGTATGGAATCTCAGTCACCTATACTATACACCTCTGTACTGGACAGTATCTAATCTCAGTCACCTATCTTATACCCCTTCATCTGTACTAGACGGTATGGAATCTCAGTCACCTATCTTATAACCCTTCATCTGTACTGGACAGTATGGAATCTCAGTCACCTATCCTATATCCCTTCATCTGTACTGGACAGTATGGAATCTCGGTCACCTATCCTATATCCCTTCATCTGTACTGGACAGTATGGAATCTCGGTCACCTATCTTATACCCCTTCATCTGTACTGGACAGTATGGAATCTCGGTCACCTATCTTATACCCCTTCATCTGTACTGGACAGTATGGAATCTCGGTCACCTATCCTATATCCCTTCATCTGTACTGGACAGTATGGAATCTCGGTCACCTATCTTATACCCCTTCATCTGTACTGGACAGTATGGAATCTCGGTCACCTATCTTATACCCCTTCATCTGTACTGGACAGTATGGAATCTCGGTCACCTATCTTATACACCTTCATCTGTACTGGACAGTATGGAATCTCGGTCACCTATCCTATATCCCTTCATCTGTACTGGACAGTATGGAATCTCGGTCACCTATCTTATACCCCTTCATCTGTACTGGACAGTATGGAATCTCGGTCACCTATTTTATACCCCTTCATCTGTACTGGCTAGTATGGAATCTCACTGTTTCCCCTTGTGTTGCCAGCCTGATAGCACTAGGTATTTTAAGGCGGTGTAGTAGCTGCCTCATGCTTACCAAAACCTCTTTATTGTTACCTCACAATGTTTCAGTATGTGAGAGATGTATTTATTTAACTCGGAGGATATGTTCTCACCACAGAACACATTCGGTAATCACAACACATATACACATACAGCACAGAACACTTCCACTAAACCAACTTATGCTGAGGTTGTTAACAGAACACTGCTTAAGTCTCACAGGTTAAGGACTAAGACGCCTCAGATATTAGTACACACAGTGACACACCCACCTTCACCTGTAAAACCCACACCTAAGATGCATAAGTCCAAGGTCACAAAGGTGCAGACTCCAAGCACTTATGGTCCTCTAAAACTGCATCAAACCATGGTAATGTTTTAGTAATAGATTATTCTATTGTAAGGCATATGGACAGCACACTCACCAGACTGGTTAAGAATAGGGTGACATTTAGCTGTCTTTCTTGATCCAGGATCTAGGATGAAATAAGGGCTCTTAGATCCATCCATCCTGACAAATACTTTTATGACTTGACAGAGGTCCATGTGGGTGTGAATGACCTTAGACACTTTACCCAGAGGGACATGCAGAAGCATATGATTGAGCTTGCTATGCATGTGTCTGAGACAGAAAGGACACTGGTCTTGAATGGCATTTTACCATCACCCAGAATGATGCCAAAATTCAGAGACAAGATAATTGGCTTTGATAACTGGCTATGTAGTTGTTGTCATTCTAGAAGGATCAGGTGTGTGTCAGCTTGGGATGAGATGGCTGACAAGCCTTCCAGCTTTGCCAGGGATGACCTGTACCTCTCTTACCAAGGCTTTTCTCATTCTGGTTAAAGCCTTTGCTGTCCCCATAGTTTTTAGGCAGAGCCCATCTGATGGACATTTCAACATTTCAATATAGTAAATTCTAATTTGGAGCACATTAATATGACTGCACCAGGGCCAGGAGTCCTAACAAAACAAATGCTTGAACTTGTGTCTCTCCTGCAACTTGAATACATTCCTATATGTATAGTTACAGAAACATGGTTTCAGAGCAATGAAAGCAATCCGTCTATTCCTGGGTATAATGTCGATTATGTCTTCAGACCCACAGGCAATTGTGGGGAGAGTATCAGTATTTGTCAACGATATCATCACCTCTTGTCAGATTCATTGGGACACCACACGTGAACTCCAAGTCCAAATCATCCTAAATAAGACTAATTACCATTTTATAGCTAGCTACAGGGCATCTTTTATGTCCCCTTCTAAGTGTGATAGCCACCTTAACAAATTAGCTGAAATTCCCATTAAACCCAAGACCTTTCTACTGGGAAACATAAAATATCATTCAATAAAATGATTGACCTAAACTGTCAATGGTCGGCATGCCCAGCACTTCCTTGACATTAGAAATGCTAACTCTCTTTCACAAATGGTTAACCATCCTACTAGGGGCCCCAGTATCCTGGACCTTGTCTTCACAATTATGGCTGCTTCTTGTACATCTCCATATGTATCGTCATGTCTTGTTAAATCAGACCATAATTTCATGCTTTTCCTTTAAAACTAGAAGTACTTTCTATGTATTTCTGTATTTAGGGACTTCTCAAAGGCAAGCTTTATTCAGTTACTTAATGACTTAAATAAATTCTGCTGTAATCGACCTCTGAAGGATCTTGTTGCTAAAGCTGCTACCTATGCCTCTGACTTCTACTCTTACTTAAATAGCCAGTCGCTATCCGCAACAAACATAATGAGAAGTTTAAAAACAAACCCCTGTGGTGGAATAATCATAAAAATAAATTATATAACAAGATAAAGAAACTGCTTAATGCTTGTCAGATGTCTCATTTTACCTACCTTAAGAGCACACTTAAACTAACACAGAGCTTAAGGGAACCATTATTAAGCTCTAAACTGAGTATGAACTTAAAATAGCCACTAAAACCAAAAATAAAAGCAAATTTGTCTTTAATTATGTCAGGAAGTTAAGAAGTAATGTCCAGCAGTGTTCAGAGGTAGAGGTAGTCCACAGTAATACCAGACTCTAACCCAAAATAAATAGCTAATATTCTAGCTAACAATTTTAGTGCAAATTTTACTCCACCCACAATTATAGCTATCCATCCAACAGATTCTTCAGTGCTAGCCACACCTTTAATTACTATGGAATAAGTTCTCTCAGCTGTTTCAGAACGTTAGAATACTTCATCCATGGGTCGTGATAACATACAAGGTTGCCTGATTATCAGTTCCAAATATGCCCTTTCTGTACCCCTACTTAAACTCTTTAATCTAAGACTCCGCACTAGCTATTGAAATGCCATTATTTAGGAGTGGCCCAACCAAGACCCCTGCTAACTATAGCCCCATTACTCTCACTAGCCTCATATGTAAAGCTATGGAGCACATTATCTCAGACTTCATTAATCTGGACATTGCAAATCTGTTAACCCTGGAGCCTCATCAATTTGGCTTTATCAAAGGAAGTCTTACCTCTTTAACCTTATTAATTTCTTTGAAAATTAACTGAAGCAGATGATAGGAATTAGTTTATCTAAACCTGGCCTAGGCCTATTCCCGATGCAGGCATTATTAACAGACTTGTAAATCTGGATGTAAATCCTTATTTTTTGTGATGGATAGCAAACTGGTTGTCTGATAAAACCCATATAGTTAGAGTAGCAAGTGCCATTTTTGAAAGCAAAAATGTTACTAGTGGTATACCACAGGGCTCAGTTTAGGGTGCTCTCCTATTTGGCATATATTTCTTAGACCTTCAGGCCAGCACTTCTGGTCTGTGGTTGACAAAGTTTGCAGATGATTGTAAACTGGGTGTTATTCAATATTCAACCGGCTCACAATTGTTCCAACACAACTTAGACCATGTTAACAATTGGTGCAGGGACAATGGTCTCAAATTAAATGTAAAAAAAAAATGTAGTATAGCTTATTTTGGAAACAAAACTGTTTTACTTACTCGATAGGAGATGTATCCCTCCAATGAGACACTGTTGTAAGGGATGCAAGTTATCTTTTTGACAATTTCTTATCATTTGACCATCATGTCTCCACAATAGTTCAGAAAGACTTTTATCTGGCTCATCTAATTTCCAAAGGTATTGCCACTACATCCAAAGAAGTCTTAATTCCCCTTTACCCATATCTTATCAGACCCATTATTGAATATAATGCATGTTTTGGCATGTATTAATCTAAACATATCACACATCTTGAAAGATCTCAGAGATTCATAACTAAAACATCAGTAGCCTCAAAAATCATAGTTATCAGGAGAGACTGGCAGCTCTTTCTCTCTACGCAATCACTTACAGACTCCTCTGTGGAGATCTATGTCAAGCCTTTTGTGCCATGAAAGATCGGACCCTATTTGATCTCCTGTTACACTGCAGCACTAATTGTACATCAAATACTTGGTTAAAGGAACTAAACCTTCAACAACAGATAAATAAGATGTTGGTGTGGTCGATTCATATCCCAATGTATCCCACATTCACTGTTTGTGTGATTCAGAGACACACATAGCATGAGTGGTGCACGTCGACAGCAGAACTGGCCATGGTATATGCTAATTGTCATATTATCAGATTGTGATGAGTATTAATATAAAAAGGACTGATGTTGTACATGCAACTGTGCCAGTCAACATGGCTGAACAATTCAGACACAGATGGTGCACATGACACGGAGCCCTTATACTAGTTTTAATGAAAGCTGCTAAATCCCAGTGTTCAAGTTAGAAAACTGTAAAAAACTGTTAGAGGTTGGTGCTGCATTAGTTAATATGTACCTGCAAGAAGCTGTTATTGTCACTATGGGCCAAGGTGGTACATGTCATCACCCCCATAGGCACTGTGTCATTCAACCACACTTAACATCTCATGGACTCCATCAGGCCAGCATCATGGACTGCTACTATGTAGGTAGGGACATCATGCAAGGCCTTGTGGATATGTGTGGCCTCATCTGCAGGCTCATGGGAGTTGTAGAGTACTTATCCCAGTGGATACCAAGGTATGAGTAACTTTCCATATACTACCTTCTGGGATTTGCCAGTGACTCACTGAGGACATAGTGGGGGTAACTTAGGCATCTGCCTTGAAAATATTCCATAGTTTCTCAATGCAATGCTGCTGCATGTGGGAGAGCATATGTAGTTCCTATGTATCATAGAGGGAAAGCCAAAACCATGTACGACTTTTATAAAAAAAAGTCCATTTTCCTGAAGTACTGTGGGCCATGGACTACACTCACATTGAAATAAAAGCCCCACTTGGGGAACTGGGATGGAGGTATATGAACCACCAAAGGTATCACTCCACTATATGGTCTATAATGTACAAAGTATCATCTACATTTTGTCTGCAGGCCACTCAAGCAATTATTGCAGCTCTCACATATGGCACACCTATGACTTATATAAACAGTTTGCAAGGGGTGACTTCCCCCAGGGACATTTTATTGACAATGACAGATTTGCCTTAGAACCCAGGCTGATGACACCTATCAGAAATCTACACAATGAAACAAACCAGAAATGCAACTACTCTGTATCACAAAGGGTCATTGTGTAGCATGTATTTGGGTTGTTGAAGGCACACTTTCACAGTCTACATTCATCTGGTGGTGTACTGCAGTATGATCCTGGTACATGTACAGAATTATTTTCAGTATGTGCAATGTAACACACTATCATACTTAGGACACGGTTACAGCGGGGTGGGCAGTTGCTGCAGAAGAAGCCCCCAGCACTCCAGGCAGTGTAAGCTGAGCCAAATTAGGAGCTGGTAGAGGAGCTTGCAGCAGGGGATACACGTGCTTGACAGAGGCAGAGGCATAAGAATAACTTTGGCCCAAAGTTAAGTAGACACACTGCATTGAAAGTGATACATGCAAACACAACACTAAGTTGTGTGCACCCATGCATAGGCTGGCCATTCTGTGCATCAGACATAGGCAAGCCAAGTAACCAAGTACATAAGGCACGGCAAGGATGGCATTATTTGCACTGATGGGGGAGGGAGCACAAGTGTGGACTTCTTGCACATGGAAATATGTAAGTGTTGAGGGAAGTGAAAAGAAAGACTGCATTTGTTGATATGGGCTTTTTAGGGGAACCTGTGTGAAGTACTGGGGGATACGGTAGCATGTGTGTCTGCCTGGACACAACCTCTATAGTAGTTGCAGCACTATGTCTTAATGCATTGGACAAGTCCAGGACATACATGGTAAAAGAACGGACATCCCATACATGCTCCCACCTCTAGCAGGAGTTAGTTATACCATGGCTCTGTCTAGATGTTAGAATGCTGTGGGACTATGAACAACATTCATTACCAGACATGCCAATACTGTGACTGCCAAGAACTCAAGGGATGCCCTGTCCTGGCTGTAGTTACCTCCACAACAGATGTGGCAGTGGAAGTGCTAGTGTTGTGTGACCATGATCTAAGCTGTCCATGGCCATGATGGTCATCATTTGTAGATGTACTGTTGAAACAGCTTTGTGGATGCTACCTGGCACATATTAGGTGAGCATGAAAGGGCATGGCACATTCCAGTATGTGATTTACTATGTCAAAACTATCAGTCATACAGGACATGCATTCCCAGAGGTCATCTCACACACGCTGCTATAGTCATACTATCTCTGCAATGGCTGTGTTGGCACTAACCTGTCCCTCTATTATGACCTTGTACATACACTCATTTGCAGCCATTGCAAACCAATTTCTGAGGGAAGGAGGGAGATAACTGTGTCTCCACTGAGAACCAGTACCCCTTTTGCATACTCCATTGCCCAGTGGGACTGCTTGCAAATGTATTTATTTAGTTATATATTTATTTTATAATTAGTTACCGGGAAAGTCTAACTGGGCCCAAGTCCTTTTTTAGCGGAGGCCCAGGGAGAAATGCTCTACATATAAGACAGATTAATAACCTACAATTTCACAAGTACAGAAGGATAGCACTATGCATTTTGTGTCAAATAAAACTAGGATAATACTTTAAAATGTAAATCAACTAAAAGTATGATGAAAATGGTACGCTATACAGGTACAAAGATGAAACACCTTAAACTGTACGATCAAATTAACATCCAGTATGATATAATAATATAAAGTATACACGTGTCTATACTTGGAAGAAGGAGCAACTGATGAGAGGAAGAGAGAGGTATGAGGAATGAGATTTACAAGAAAAAGAGAGGTCTAATGCCTGAAAATAAGGGAAGAGTGTTTAACCTGGGTGAGCAAGAAGAGGAAGATGGAGTCAGACTAGCCTGGGGTGTCACACTTACAAATCCAATTGGCTTGAAGGTGTGTTTTTAGAGATTTTTAAAACTGAGCTAAGGATGTTGTGGCTGATATGTTAGTGGACAGAGTGTTCCATTTTTTGGCTATAAAATTTGCATATAGAGAGGCTCCTGCAGACTTGTTGGATTTAGTGACTCGAAGCAGAGGTTTGTTGTTGGAGCGCAGGACCCTAGTACTGGAGTAAGGACGTATTAGATCTTGTAATGCAGGGGGTTTCTTGGGGAAGTAAAGAATCATGCAGCTGGGTGTACAGGATGAATCCCTGATGTTCCTTTATAACCCAAGTAAACAGCTTTACTAAGCTGGCAAATGAGCAATGGGGCAAGGGGAATTAAGTATACTATTATGGAGGAAGACCTCTACATCTCCAGTAGATATTCTTGGTGCATGGTGAAATTCTGTACGAATGTCTAATACCACACAGTCGGCTACAGTGGAGGTGTCACTACCTCTGCAAAGTTGGCTATACCAACAGTACCTCCCATCAACCTATCTTTCCATGCCAGGTGGACAGCATTTTTTCCATGTCATGTGTAATATCAGTGGCCCTGTGACAGACCATTTTATAAGTATAGTGCTGGTCACCTCCAGCATTAATGTCTTTTACATAATCATTCCAGGCACAATCTCGGTAGGCCCAATTGGCAGCATCTCACCCAAAGAGCAGTCGGCCATGGAGAAGGAGAGTCTGATGTAGCACCTCATTCTCTGCCTCACAAAACATAGGTTCATAGGTAGGTACTAGGCTATCTGCCCGAAGGCATTTATAAACCTAGCCAGAATGTGTTGGCTTTTTCCACCCCCTTAGATTAGTTCCCTGTGCCTCTGTCCAGCAGAGCCACTGAAGTGATCCCCGAGGTAAACTTTCTGTTTCCCATCCACTCGTCAAAGTTTCTTTTGAAGAGTGTTAGCAAGGAGCTCTGCCTAATGTAGATTGGGATCTTGTTCCAAAGCATGGGAAGTTTCTGGGACAGGAATCTATCCCTCCAGCACATCCTATTTATTGTTGTTGTGAGGTTTAGATCCCTAGAGCATGTGGCTCGAGTGGATAAGGTTTTCTTTAGGTTGAGCATGTCCATCAATTCTGGGTTGGACATGGCCTTGTATGTCAGGCAGAGATCACCTCTGAGTAGGTGGTATGCAACCGAGTACAGCTGGAGTTACTTCAGTCGAGCTGCATAGAGCATCTGTTTAAGGCCAGTGATCCCCTTGGTGAGGTGCTTCTGTGGTCTTTCCAGCTGTTGCAGGTGTCTTGTAAGGTACATCCCAAATGGGGCATTATACTCTAAGATCGGTCGGATGAGTGATGAGTAGAGGAGCACAATGACCTCTTTTGATCTGGATGTGAACCCTTTTGTGATTAGGTGGGCCATGTAGAAGGATTTTCTAACCACTTTAGCAATGTGATTATTAAAGGTGAGATTACTATCTACTTGGGTCCCCAGATCCCTTATTACATCTTCCGTATTTAGGGGACTACCACCTATGTGGTAGCTTGTGGGTACTTTGTTTTTTCCAAAGGGAATGACTATGCGCTTTTTGGCATTTATCTTGAGGCCATGATTTTGACACCATGTATCCTTCTCAGTGAGACCCTTTTGGAGGATGTCTGTGTCAGCCGGAGAGTCAATTATAGCCCCTAGTTTGCAGTCGTTTGCGAACTTGGTCAGCCATAGTCTTCCTGTGCTTGTCTGTACCTCTGAGAAGTATTTGCTGAACAGGAGGGGTCCTAGGACTGAGCCCTGGGGAACACCACTTGTAACTGGTTTGGAGTCGGACCTAGCTCCCACAACTCTCACCATGTGGGTTCTGTCCGTGAGCCAAATAGCAACCCATCTTGTGACATAGGAGTTTATGTTCAAGCTGATGAGCTTATCTATGATACCAGAATGGGGAATGGTGTTGAAGGCCTTAGCGAAGTCTAGGTAGGCTGTGTGTACCACCTTTCCCTCATCTATAGCCTTGGTAACTGTCTCAAAGAAGTCCATCAGGTTTAGGAGGCATGATCTGCCTTTAACAAAGCCAAACTGGGTAGGGTACAGTGTTTGGAGGTTCCCAATGTCTCTGTTAATGAGTTCCATGATGATGCGCTCCATAGCCTTGCAGACCAAGCTAGTCAGGCTTATAGGGTGATAGTTCGCAGGGTCTGTTGTGGCTCCACCTTTGTGGAGCGGAATAAACGTTGCTGTGCACCACTCTATGGGTATGTAGCCTGTGGAGAGGCTGAGTTTGAACAGTGTGTTTAGGTGAGGGGTTTGTTCATCTTTGAGCTTGTGTAGGATGCAGCCTGGGACACTGTCTGGTCCCATTGATGCTGTGTTTTTGGCTTTGGAGAGGGTTGTTTTAACCTGAGTGTCTGTGATTTCAGGGACACTACATTCTTCTGGTATGGTTATGGGACTTTTTGTGGGTGAGAGAGGAGTGAGGTTTGCACTGAACCTGTCTGCCAGGATGTTGGTGATATCGGTTGGTTCAGTGTATTTTGTGCCATTCTGCACTAACTCCGAGCAGATCTGAGCATTGCCACTTAGATTCTTGGCATAGCTAAAGAATGCCTCGTGGTTATCTTTGGAGTCCTTGGCAATTTTTCTTTCAAAGCTCGCCTTGGATGATTTTATAAGCGATTGTAGTTTCTTGCTGATACTGATCAGGGATGTCTTCCCTTCTTGGGATTTTACTATTTTCTGTACTAGTTTCCTTCTTCTATTGTATAGCTTGTTTATGGCAGGAGTTCACTGGTTTTCTTTTCTTGGAGGAGTGAGTCTTGGTTTTGCTTGGGATGGCATGATCCATGCATTCTTGTAGCTGCCTGTAGAATGTATTAGTAAAGGATTTTGCAGCTTGGACAGTGTTATCCTTAAGCATGGGGGCTTTGAAACTTTCCACTTCAGTCTTAAGTAATGTGAAGTTTGCTTTTGAAAAGTTTTTCACGGCGGTTTTCTTGTCCGGGGATGGGGCGGAATATGGATATCCAAAGTGATTTGTTTATGGTCAGATCTAACCAGCGGGGGGTTGAACTCCAGTGTGGAACAACGGTCGCCCATGTTAGTGATGACCAGGTTCAATATGTTGTCACCTCTGGTGGGAGTGTTGACGAGTTGAACCAGGGCGTTTGAGTTTATAAATTCTAGGAAAAGTTGGGCAAGGGAGTTAGTACTTGAGTAGTTCTCCCAGTTAATGTTTGGGTAATTGAAATCACCCAATATTAGGGTGCTTGGTAGGACCTTTATGTTTCCCAGTGATTCCAGAAATGTGGAATGGGGGTCCTGTGACATACTGGGTGATCTGTAGCAAGCTACAATTTGAATTGCAGTTTTCCCTTTGTTAGTTGCACGTGGATGATCTCTGAAGCATTGTGCTGTGCCACTAACCTGGAGGTGTGGGTATCCTTGATGAATATGGATACACCTCTGCCTTTTGTATTTCGGTTTGAGTTCTGTGGCTGAAATGTATGGTATGAGTTGTAGCCTGGTAGTGCTGAGGTGCTCTCTGGAACCTTAAACCAGTTTTCTGTTACTGCACATATATCGATTTTCTCCATACTGAGGAGTGCCTTGAGTGCGTGCATTTTGAGGTTTAGACTTCTGGCATTGAGTAGCATTACCCTCAGTTTTTTGTTACTTGTGCTATTTAAGGTGGTGGGTTTGTCTTTTGAGCCTTGCCTAAAAAAGGCACTATGGGTTTGGCAAGAGCCTTGGCCAGTATTAGAAAGCCTAAGGGTGACAAGTTCAAGTCATCGATAGTGAAGCAGCATGGCTTGTTGAGCATGTCATCCCAGGTGGACAGACACTGGATCCCCTTTGAATGACAGCAGAAACTTAGCCAATTGTTGAAATTGAGAATTTTTTTTTATACCGTGGTATCATTCTTGGTGAGGGCAGGATGCCACTCAGGGTCATTGTTTTATTAACATTGTTTTATTATCATGGCTTTCTCAGTGGACTTACTGATCTTCTTTCTTTTTTCCTTATTAGGCATTGCTGGGTAGACTTTGAAAATAATAGTATTGCCATGGTGATCATTACTGGTTCAGGTAACCCCTTACTAGACTTTTGTACCCCTTGTCCATATATCATGCTGATGGTATATCAGATAGTCATATGTATATATTCAGATGGTGCATCTAATGCCAGGCCCACAACAGTACTGACAAAATGTCTCCCCAACCCCAACAGCCTTAGCATTTTTACTCATCATGGAGACATGAAAATTTCCTCCCACTTTTATAAAGACTTGGCATGTGCTATAGTTAGAAGCTTTACCAAAGGCAAATGATTTGACACATAATGCAAGTACAAGGCTGGCCTATATGTTTTCAGATGTGCTCAGAGTACTTTAGAATGGGTGTGCTTCCCATTAGGCCTAACAACACTTCAGCACATGAACTGCCTTAGCCTTGTAGTACCACTCTCCTAGCCTCTGTTCAACAACTCATAAAAGTAATATTAATGCTACTTTAGTATGTAATTAAGTAATACAACTGCTGACTTTAGCTATACTTGAAAAGTGAAGCTGAAAAAGTACCACTTACCTTACAGAAGCTGGAACATGGCACCTGTAAGAAATGAAGCAGCATCTTCTCCTGTAGCAGCTTTTCAGCTTGCAGTTCTGCAACGTCTTCCATAGTGCCATGAGACTCACTGCTTTTCTTCATGCTGATATTATGGAAATGTGGGTGTCTAGGTATGGTGATTATGCAAATGCGGCCTCAACTGCTTACTCTCAAATTGCTCTATGTATGTGTGTCACACTTCAGGTTTGATTCTACACGGCATCATGCACACACCTAGGCATATGCAGGCTACATCATACACACACCTTCGCATATGCAGACAGCATCATGCACACACCTACGCCATATGCAGGCAGCATCATGCATACACCTACGCATATGCAGGCAGCATCATGCATACACCTACGCATATGCAGGCAGCATCATGCACACACCTACGCATATGCTGGCAGAATTATGCACACACCTAGACATATTAGACATATACAGGCAGCGTCATGCACACATCTAGGCATATGCAGTTAGCATCATGCACACACCTACGCATATGCAGGTAGCATCATGCACACACCTAGGCATATTAGACATATGCAGGCAGCATCACACACACACACCTAGTCATATGCAGGTAGCATCATGCACACACCTAGGCATATGCAGGCGTACACCTACGCATATGCAGGCAGCATCATCCACACACCTAGGCATATGCAGGCAGCATTATCCACACACCTAGACATATGCAGTCAGCATCATGCACACACCTACGCATATGCAGGTAGCATCATGCACACACCTAGGCATATTACACATATGCAGGCAGCATTGTGTGCATACCTAGGCATATGCATGCAGCATACTTCAGGTTTGATTCTACACGGCATCGTGCTCACACCTAAGCATATGCAGGCTACATCATACACACATCTTTGCATATGCAGGCAGCATCATGCACACACCTATGCATATGCAGGCAGCATCATGCACACACCTACGCATATGCAGGCAGCATCATGCACACACCTACACATATGCAGGCAGCATTATGCACACACCTAGACATATGCAGTCAGCATCATGCACACACCTTCGCAAATGCAGGTAGCATCATGCACACACCTAGGCATATTAGACATATGCAGGCAGCATCGTGTACATACCTATGCATATGCAGACAGCATTATGCACACACCTAGACATATTAGACATATGCACGCAGCATCATGCACACACCTAGTCATATGCAGGCAGCATCATGCACACACCTAGGCATATGCAGGCATACACCTACACATATGCAGGCAGCATCATGCACACACCTAGGCATATGCAGGCGTACACCTACACATATGCAGGCAGCATCATGCACACACCTAGGCATATGTAGGCAGCATCATGCACACACCTAGACATATTAGACATTCATGTAGCATCATGCACATATCTAGCCATATGCAGGCAGCATCATAGCATATTCAGCAGCATTATGCACACACCTAGGCATATGCAGGCAGCATCATGCACACACCTACACATATGCAGGCAGCATCATGCACACACCTACGCATATGCAGGCAGCATCTAGCACACACCTACCCATATGCAGGCAACATCATGCACACACCTACACATATGCAGGCAGCATCATGCATACACCTATGCATATGCAGGCAGCACTGTGCATACCCTGTCTATCCTATGGCTCAAGGGGGCTTATGTAAGTCCATAAATAACCTAACTAAATTGGAGTCTCTGTACTGCATGCTGTATTTATAGCATTTAAACATAAGCTGTCCTGCCATGTTTCACACTTTTCAATCCAGTGTACAATTATGAGACAATGCATATATTTCCGTATCCCACCATGTGTCACTCAAATTAGATAACCCATGTTGAAAGTCAGTTGGCAGACAGGTCTCACATATGAATGCGAGATATCAACTATATTTCTCTGCTAATTCTATGAGATAAGCATGTCTTCTTAAGGTGAAGGAACTGCACTTTGCAGGGCTCAGTGTTTATGTTTGGAGGAATAAAAAATATTCCTCTTCCTACTCCATTGTGACAATGGAATGTGGCTGTTGGAGGAGGGGTACAAGGACCCCCAATATATAACTCAGGTTTGGAATGCTGTGGCAAAGGCTGTCAAGACTGACTGTACTACTACACACTGGTGGCAATGCTGTCATCACTATAGCAACATGAAACACCACCATCCCAATCTCCTTTGCCTGTGGAAGGCTGAGATTAATGCTGCAGCACCACAGATGTACTATAAGCAATCTTTGTTTTATCTCTACAAGCAAACTGCCAGAGTGTAGGTGTGTGTGTTTGTGTGTGTGTGTGTGTGTGTGTGTGTGTGTGTGTGTGTGTGTGTGTGTGTGTGTGTGTGTGTGTGTAGTATCTACAGCTCTTGCACACTCCTGTTTCTTTCTCCATAGCCCCAGAAGCTACAGCAGAGAGGGCATACTTTCACAGAAGAAAGATTGAGCAGTTTATAAGTTGCTGGGGTGAGTACACCTGCTTCATACAGTACAGGTTTAAATATTGACACAGTTGTGAACAGCTATCCATGTTGTCATAAGACACATAGTAACACTGTATCCAGTGCCCCAACTGCTAAGCTCTTAAGGCAAATCAGCAAACAGCCAAATTCCTTGGTCATTGGTGAATCTAAAGTGAAGCACACTGATGTCCACATCACCAGACTGAGTAAGGAGAGTCACAGTTAGCTTCCTTTCCAGGACTAGGATCCATCAAGTCACACAGACACTCAGGACATTGAACCACAGGTACCAATATGACCTTGTTATAGTCCATGTGGGTATTAATGACCTGAGGTGTACCTCCCTTGACTATATGACATGAGACATGATCAAGGTTGCGGATTATGTGTCCCAGGCTTGTATGAACCTAGCACTGAGTAGCATACTACTTTCTCCAAGGATGATGCCTCATTACCAACAGAAATGACTGATTTTAACACTTGGCTTAGCTTCTGGTGTCAATCCACAGGGGTACAATATTTGACGGCTTGAGAAAACATGATTGACAAACCGTAATGGTTTGCCAGGGATGGTCTGCATAACTAGGGAAGAATCTTTAGCCCTGAATATTATAAAGAAAAACAGTGAAACATGGTTTCAGTTCATTGAGAAATGCTACAATGAATGCTGAAAGTGAGGTTAGAGACTATGCTCAGGGTGGAAAGGGGAAAAGAAGATGTAAGTGACAATTTTAAGATATGAAGACTATGTAAATCTGTATGTAGTGACAGTCAGAAAAGGATAGTAAGGAGTGAAACATGATAGACTTTATCATTCAAGAGACCAAAATTAGTGAACTAACTGCATCGAAGAGTTCTAACGCTGAGCATTGAGATGGAATATGCAACCAGCTACATCAATTAGCATTTGAGATAGATCCTCTTCTTGGTAACTTGTGTAACTGGATCTTGAAGAAACAAACTGTGCCCAGTGACTGAAGGAGGGCACATAATCATTCCACTCTACACAGGGGGAGCCAAAGGCACACACTGTTAATGGCCCATTAATCTGAGTGAGGTAGGTAAGTGCTGGAGAGAATAACAACAGATAATAGGAGGATATCAAAAACGGTAATCTTGATTGGATTACAAATACAAATAGGAAAGGAATACCTACTTGATTTAAACTTTCTGTTTGTTACTGATTACCTTACTAGTCCTAACTATATCTGTCACTTTAACATTTCTTTTTTTTAATTTTATGTTTTGCACTTGTGAATACTAGTCACAGCTAGTATTCTTGACTTACAACATTTAGCTGTATCCAATATTATCACCTTTTTCCAGTCCAGTCAATTTTTCCCTCTGTCTTATACCACAAGTAAAGTATTAACAAAACAGGATTCATTAAACTCCTTTGTCTGCGCTGGCTAATTTGGAATCTCAGTCAGCTTTTACCCTTTTCTGTAGCCAGCATGATAGCACTTGGCATTTTGAGGCAGTGCAGTAATTGCCTACTGCCTTACCAAAAACTCTAAATATTGATACCTCACAGTGACTCGATATGTGAGATTGGAGTATTTATCACCAGGTTTGATAAGAATAGGGAGACAGCTATCTTTCTGGAGCCAGGATCTAGGATGTAACAAGGCTTCTTAGATCATCCTGATAAATAGGATTATAACCTGGTAGTGGTCCACATGGGGTTGAATGATCTTAGATGCTCCTACCAGGAGAACATACAGAAGGGTATGACTGAGTTTGTTATGCATGTGTCTAAGGCAGGAAAAACACTGGTCTTAAGTGATATTTTACCATTACCAGAAGGATATCAACATTCAAAGACAAGGTAATTGGTGTTAATAATTGGTTATGTAGCTTGTGTCATTCTAGGGGGATGCAGTATATGTCAGGTTGGGATGAGATGGCTGACAAGCCTTCCTGCTTTGCCAGGGATTGTCTGCATCTCTCTTACCAAGGCTTTCACATTCTGGCTAAAGCCTTGATTTTCCATATAGTACCTTTTTAGGCAGAGTCCATCTACTGGACATTCCAGTCTAGTAAATTTTAATTTGGAGCACATTTATGTGGCTCTACTCAATGCCAGGAGTCTTAACCTGAACAAAAAAAAAAAATGACTGAACTTGAGGTTCTTTCTCCTACCACTTGAACACATTTATATATTTGTAGCTACAGAATCATGGTCTCTGTACTTCTCAACCTCTTAGCACAAGACATCTAAACAAAGCCATAATAACAGGGGACAAAGTTCAAAAATAGGAATACATTTTAAATACTGCCTTATAAATTTAGAAAGTTGCAAGAATAAAATGTTTTGAGTTAGCATGCATTTTTTGAAGGATATGAAGTCTGAAATTCGAATAACTGTCATTATTTAGAGACAATGATTTGTCAGAAAAACATACATTTTATGAAGAACAGACCAAAAATGAGTTAATAATCTGGACAGTTGAGAGGTATGATTGGTCTCAAAGCAATTAAAGCACTCCCTCTATTCCTGGGTATAGTGCCTAGGGAAGTTTTAGTATTTTGGAAGGATATCATCAGGTCACTACAGATTTCTCGAGGCATTTTATTTGAAATCCAAATCCATCATAAACAAAACTAATTAACACTTCACAGCTAGCAAAAAAAATACCCTCTATGTCCCCTTCTGACCATGATAGCTCTCCTGACAGCTTAGCTAAAATCTCTTTAAAACCCAACAACTTTCTACTGGGGGGCTTCAACTATCCAGCACTGCAGAGTACAAATAGCTAACCATTACACTAGGGTCCAATGTCTTTGATCTAGTCATCACAAATATGACCAGTTTTTATACATCTCCATGTGTATCACATTCTGCCATGTTAAATCAGACCATAAATCAGTGACCCTTTAATTTAAAATTGGTGGTACTTCCCCTGTAAATATCTCTGCATATATGGACTTCTCAAAGCAAGCCTTCTTCAGTTACTTGATAAGTTAAATTAATAAATTCTGCTGTAATCCTCCTCAAATGGATCTCATTGCTAAAGGTGCTGCCCATACCTCTGGCTTCTACTTCTGCTTCACAGCTGTATCAATAAGACGGTCCATATCCAAATCAAACATATTGAGAAATTCAAAAATAAATTCCTATGATGGAATGCCCATAGAGATTAAAAAGAAATGTCTTAATACTTATGAGGTCACCTTCTACCACTGTTAAGAGCACTCTTAAGTAAACAAGTAAGGAGCGTAAGGGAACAATTAGGAAGCTCAGAAATGAGTATGTACTTAAAAGTGGGCACTAAAACCAAAATAACTGCAGATATTTATTTAACTATGTCAGGAAGTTAACAACTCACATCCAACAATGTTTGAAGCTAGTCCACAATAATATTACTCACTTTGACCCAAAAGAAATAACTAATATCCTAACAGATAAATTTAGTTAATATTTTGCACCTCACATGGTTATAGCTGTTTCATTCCATGGTGGTACAGCGGTAGCGTTGTTACCTCACAGCAAGAGGTTCTCCCGTTCGATTCTCAGCTTGGCTTGGACGTGCCTTCTGTGTGGAGTCTGCATGTCCTCCCCACAGTTGGGTAGCATTCGAAAGACATGCGTGCATAAATGGGGGTGCCTTCATTGAAGGTTGGGCGTCAAGCTATCACCTTGGCATTTTGTAAAAATCTACTGCCAATCATAAGTGGACCGGAGTTCCGCTGTGGTGACCCCTTACCAGGAAAAAGCCGAAAGACGAACAACAACAGTTATAGCTGTTTCACAGATTCTACAGTCCTAGCCACTCCCTTTAATTAATTATGGAACAAGATATCTCAGCCCTCTCAAAAGCTAAGAAAACCTCATCTATGGACCCTGACAATATAACATGTTGTCTGATTATCAGTGCCAAATATGACCTATCTGAACCGCTACTTAAGCTCTTCTATCTAAGCCTCTCCACTGGTTAACTTCTTGTGGCCTGCCATTAGACAAGAGTAACCCAACCACATTTGCAGGTAACTATAGGATCATTAGTTTAACTAGCCTCATAAATAAAGCTATGGAATGTATTACCTCAGACCTCATCCATCTGGACATTGAAAATCTCCTAACTCTTGATTCACATAAATTCATCTTTGTCAAAGAAAGGTCCTGCCATTTTTAACCTTATTAATTTGTTTGAAAAAGTAACCAAAACAGTGGATAACAGTCATGCCATACGTTCAGCATATCTGGACCTGACAAAGGCCTTTGACACTATTCCCCATGCAGACATTATTAATCGACTTGCAAATCTAAATATAAATCCTTATATTGTGCAGTGGATAGTTAACTGATACCGATTTAATTAGAGTCACAGGTGCCACTTCTAAAAGCAAAAAATTTATCAGTGGTGTACCACAGGGCTCATAGTCAGACCCTCTTTTATTTGGCATCTGTTTCTCAATCCTTCAGGCCAAAACTCCTGGCCTGTGGTTATTAAAGTTTGCATCCAACTGCAAATTGGATGTTGTTATTTGAGCTTCTACTGACATAATTGCTCCAACATGGGTTATAAAGGAAAACAAAAAAGAATTCTGGCACAACAATAATCAGTATAAATATTTATTAAATAAATAAAACTGTACAGGTGATACACTTTTACCAAGTTGACTTCTTCAGGCAAATGACCAGAGTATGCAAAAATACATTGTCTATATACTTACAACAATAAAACAATTAAAATCATGTGACCTACAAGTAATCAGCATTTAAAAAGACAATCATTTAATTTTATTTCTTAGATCTCTTAAAAGTGGTTTGACTGTAAAAGTTTCATTAAGCCCTGGAAATATTTGTGCCCTAAACCAGGCATTCCATCAACTTTCTTGTTTTTTCATTTCATTTATTAAATCATCCCCTTATATTCTGTTTAATAACCTGTAAAATTAGAAATTTAAAATGATGTGTATTATTTTCTTTTATATGTTTAAGCAAAGTATTTCTGTCAGAGTTTCTATGTATTTCAGAAAGGAGGTCACAGATGCGCTCCTTTAACTTCCTGTTTGTTTTTCCTATATAAAATGCACTGCATTGTTGGCATAATGCCATATAAACTAAATTCTTGGTATTACAAGTGCCATAACATTTGATAAAGACATTTTCCCCGGGATTCATGAACCTTGCAGGCGCCGCGTGGCGTGGCGCCTAACGCCAGACATGGCCGCCGAGCGATTCAGGTATGATCCAAACCCACGTGCATCAGCGGCGTACGCCGGAGTTGCGCCGCCTCCGGCGTAGGTATGTTAAATACCCCATGTGCGGTGTTGCACCATGCAAATGAAGGCAAGTAGCGATTCACGAAGTGGCACGGGCGTAGCATAACAGCACGGCAATGTAAACCGAAAAAAACGGTTTACATATATCCAAACATGACATAGGAGTAACGGAAGGCTGCCAACGTCATGTGTCATAGTGGTGCAACATGGCAATGTGGAAAGAAATCGAGAATGTCAAAGGAAAACCTGCAGAAAATGTAAATAACGACATAAATGTCATGTATAAAAACCACAGCAGAACCCCAGGACATGTCCGTGGAAGGTGAGGAACAATGAAGTAATATGACAATGCCATAAAAGAGCAGTATAAGACACATCAGCATCACAGACACAATACACCATAGTATGAATGGAAAGCCACAACCACAGCCCAAGGGTTGCCAAGGAGTGGCGTCGGTGTCTAGCGCCCGTAACCATGTATTAGTAGTCAATGCCATGCAAATGAGGCAGATAATACTGAATCGCAAAACCCCCGCCGGCGTAAGGCTGCACCAAACGGCGCAGCGGTAAAACACCAAGGAGTGGCCTAGAGGGAACACCTGTCAATCGCAGAGGGGTGTGCCGCTGTAGGAGGAAGCACATTGGAGCCCAGCAAACCTGGGCTGTACAATGCACATCACAGCATCAGGACCGGCGTGTGAGGAAATAGATGCGCTGAGAGTATACAATGCGCGCACAGATGCATGTGCACGAGGAGGACTACGTTCCCCAAACCAGTCATGTGACGGCCGCCCCGTCAACAACCATGGATACAGGAAGGTGATGCGGAGAATATGAGGAAATGCGGAAGCAGTGTAATAGGAGTCGTAATGAGCAATTAACACCAATCAACCGATGGAGGGCAATCGGCGGCAGCTGACAACTCTGCATGCAGAAATCTGCAAAACGGGAAAGGGGAGGAATATGAATGCAAAGAAAGTAGTGGATGTTGCAGAAATGCAAAGAGCGAAGAACCGATACAGCACAGCCAAGGAGAGAGTTATCATAACGGCGGCAGACAAAATGCATGACATGTCATGTGCCTGCAGGATGCACTCCGTAAATAGTAGGTGCAGCGTGCAGAAACAGTAAAGTAAGGTGTAAAGCTAAACCAATGCAGGCAAGTGTAATGTAACACCAAAGGCAACAGCGTTGCAGTGCCAATGATAAAACACGGTAGATAACCCACAGATACGGCAGCAGAGACACACCCAATGACATCACCGGGTGTACAGCACAACACTATAAAA
>NC_056743.1:1772237594-1772342594 GCF_019279795.1 Protopterus annectens
GATAATTTCTACTGCCATATTGTACGGTACAATTCAATGCATTATATAGTATTTTGCTTCTAAACTGGCACTTCATATGTGTTTCTATATATATTTTTCTAACAACATCCATCCGCCCATATGCATGTTGTTCCGTCCTTTACCTTGACCGTGTGTATTTGGCTGTCCAGGAACGCTACTCTCCACATGTGATGTGCCACCTTCCCCTTCTGTGCCTGTGGCACCCTGTTAGGACGTCCTGTTTGGTAGGCACATGTTCCGCTATATGTGTTTGACTTCTCTGCATAGCTAATCATCGATGCGGTGGTTCAACAACCCGACTTGTCCACATGTGTACAGTTATGTGCACCGTGGCGTGTGCAAACCTATATGGTTTGGACGGGTACATACCACATGCGGGATGTACACATTCTGCAGACACATTCACATGCAGCCATTTCCATATCTGTACCTGAGGTGGGTTGGTGACATGTGGGGTACATATTTGCCCGCGTGGCACTGCCTAACACAATACTTCTTACCACATTTCAGGTATGCCCATTGTGTGTAGGTGTGTAGCTGCACAAGGATGCTAGCTGGTTTGGGTGCACAGGCGTACATGGGTGGGACTTACATGCTACAATGGGGCTATTGTGTATTACATCTGCATGCATGGGTTCTGCTTCTGGATATTACACTTAGACATACGCCGTCCTGTGTATGCGACAAACACATTGCTGGGTGTGGGACATGTTGCTATGCACATGTTTGCCTGTGTTTAGGGTATCTTGGTTCCTTCCTGTTGTTATGTCGACACAGCTACCCGGCTGTGTACTCTCACTACTGCTTGTGACCATTATGGTTGACACCTTTTCCAATGCCCATAGTGGGACATCTTTTGTGGAAACATCGGATTTTGCAAGACAACACATACCCACAGCAAGTGGAGTTGACAGAACTTCACTTGTTTGCCATAATATACGCTTATTCTGTTAGCATTTGGGTTCCTTATTCAGTTTCTTATGCCATGTATGTGTTTCATATACAAAATATATGTTTTATGCTACTATTACTGGTATATTGCGGGAATATTTTTGGCAGGAAATCTCAGGTCATTTGCCATTTTTTCGAGTTTTGGCGGGACACAACTGTCCAATGAGGGACTGTCCATAGCAAAGTGGGACAGCTGGTAACCCTGGTGACCATGCCCATGTCGCTACTGGGGTTGCCACCTTTTCCAGTGGCCAAGGTGGGACATTTTCGTTACTCACATCAGATTTTACAGGCCGACACATACCCACGGTCACTATATAGCATAGAACTTCACTTGTTTGCCTAAATAAAAGCTTATTGTTGTAGCAGTTTGGTTGCTTATTCTGTTTCTTGTGACATTTAGGTATTTCAGTTACGGAAATAACCATTTCATGCAACCATTACATTAAATACGGAATATCATTATGTCCTACAATCTTAGCACATTTGCCGTTTTTAATATTTTTTATCGGGACACAACTGCCCATGGAGGACTGCCCTCGCAGTGGGACAGGTGGTAACCTTAGTCGCTACTCCTATGTCGGTGCGGCGCGCTGACATGCTGCGGTACATCTTCTCTGGGTATGCCCACTGACGGTGCATTGCGGGACAAACACGGTGTTACGCGTATCCTTTGTTCCTTGGACGGGTACACTTAGGGCTTCGTGGGTTGTATTTGCTTCTCCGTTTTGTTGGGACGGGTACTTTGTTGCATACTCTACGTGCGTTTCATTCTGCACGGGCCCTGGCTGCTGCCATTACTATTATGGGCGGACCATGGCAGTCAGCACATTAGGTTGCTCATCGCCTGCCGGCTTAGCCACGCCTCCGGACGCATCCTACTTGGGCTCGCTCACGTACACTACGCACGTGTCTGTGGTTGCGGCGCGCTCTCATTACTATGCATATGGCGCTACTACGCCGACTATTCACTGCACCGCCGGCGCAGGCCTTACACCGGCCTTGCGCCGAGCTTCATGAATCCCGGGGTATGTTTATTTGCAGGATGTACAAAGGATTTTTTCTTTGTAGATATACTTGCAAAACTGACAGGCATTACATTTATGTGTCCCTAACTTAGAGCTAACAAATCTATGTATTTTTCTTGCTCTTTATAACTCAAATACGTTTTTTAAGTTGTTTGATCTCATATATGCAAAAGAAAGATGCTCTGTTGTAGTATTCTTAAAACACAGTATATGTTGTGTCATGAACCAGTATTTCTTAACAACCTCCTTAACTGTATAAGTATTTCTGTCATAACTTAATACACACCTGAGTTTAGAACTGTTGTGTTTATTTTTGACAATACTAGTGTTGTCGGATACATCAGCCATTTCTGTATATATTGGCCTTGCTGAACTATTTCTTTCAACATGGTTTAGCAACTGGTGCAAGGACAATGGTCTCAGACTAAATGCAAAAAATGTAGCACAGCTCATTTTGACAAAACATTTTTAGAGGTTCAAAGGTTCAAAGATTACCAGGCTAATGACTTAAGGGCCCTTACAAGCCTAGCCAGTATAACCTGATTTTACCCAATATATGGCCCCTAGGGACAGGAGGATGGCATTGGTTTGTGCATATGCCTTGTGTATTTTACAGCTTGCCCTTGTCCATAAGGGACATAGGTGCTACCTCAGGTTTAAATTTGTGATTCCCCATCTATTCATCCAAATTAACATTAATAGGAAGCCTGTTTCAAAGAAGGGATAATCTCTGTGACACATATCTGTCTCTCTTGCATGTTTTGTTTGAGTCACTTACTATGTTTAGATCCCTTGATTGGGTGATCCATGTGTTGTTGGTTTTGTGGATGTGTAGGAGCTTTATCAGGGTTGGATATGTAAGTGCTTTGTAGGTCTGGCATAGGTCACCCCTTAATAGTCGGTAGGAGAAAGAGTAAATGGGCAAGGCTTTTAGTATATCTGCATAGGACATGCTGTTAACACCCTGTATTATCTCTGTGAGGAACTTCTGGGGTCACTCCAGCTGTTATAAGTGCCTAGTCAAGTCCATGCCAAATGACACATTGAACTCAAATTTTGATCTAATGAACACTGAGTACAGCAGAACTATAACTTCCTTGGATCTGGATACCATACCTTTACTTATAAGCTGTGCCACATATAATGACTTCCTCACCACTGTGGGCTCATGGAGGTCAAAGTTCAGGCTACTATCTATTGCTGTACCTAGATCTCTCACCTCACCTCTCTCATCTCTGATTCTACTCTTAGGAGTGTGCTATTAATATTGTAATTTGCAGTGGTCTTTGGCTTCCCACAAAGTATGATAATGCATTTTTTTGCATTTAGTTTTAGGCCATGGCTCTGGCACCAATCATCTGTCTGATTTAGACCTTCCTGAAGGGTACCTATATCATTGGGAAATGCAATGATTGCTCCCAGCTTGCAGTCATCCAGAGGCCTTACACATTTCCCTTGACTTCAAAGAGGTTTATTCTGAACAGGAATGGTCCCAGCACTGAGCCCTGTGGCACACCAATATAACTGGCCTCTTGCTGGTTCTGTATTCATCCACTTTAACAATATGTGTTCCATCCATGAGCCAACTGGCTATTATTTGGTGAAGTAGTGATTTATGACCAGTTTTGTCAGTTTATTTATAATGTCTGAGTGTAGCATTGCGTCAAATTCCTTGGCCAGATGAGGCTTTTACCCTCATCTATGTCTGTAATGACTTTTTCAAAAATGTCCACCAGATTTAGTAGGTATGCCCTTAACAAAGCCAAATTAGGTTTGATCCAGTATTTGGAGGTTTCCTATGTCATTATTTATCAGGTCCATGATTATCCTTTCCATGGCCTTACATATAATACTGTTCAAACCTATGGGTCTCTAATTACCCAGGTCAGTTAACGGTCTCTCTTTGTGCAGAGGAATGGCTGTTGATGTTTTCCTCTCTATCAGAACAAAGCCAGTCTGGCGGCTGTGGTTAAATACTGATCCCCATGGGCCTGACAGGTCCTGATTCAAGCTGTTTAAGAGGCAATCTAGTATAATGCTGGGCATCATCAAAACCATGTTTTTAGCTTTAGAGATGCAGTGGCTACCTGTTCTTTTGTGATAATTGTCAGTTGAGTAGTGCAAAGTATTTCTTGGAGGAGAACTGGGGGTGATGGGGAGGTGAAATCTGAGCTGACTTTATCATCCAGCAGAATTGCTATAAATTGTGGCTGAGTATAGGTGATGGCATCCATAACTAATTCCACACATTGTTGGGTGTTGCCCTTAAGATTTATGACATAACTGAAAAAATGCCTTATGGTTGTCCTTAGCTTTGGAGGTAATTTTTGCCTCAAAGTCTACTTTCAGATTCTTGACTAGTTCCCTGATTCACTTGTTTAGATCACTGAGGGACTTTTTGTTCAGTTGTGCATATTCCTTCTTACTTCTCAACAAGATTTTCTTTCTTTTGTTGTACTTTGTATTAATACCAGGAGTCCACCAGGGTGGCTTGTTTTTGTGGTTTGATCTAGGCTTATTTGAGTGCAGTACTGCCTTTTCTATGCAGTTGTTCATATGGATCATACAGGGCTTTTGTGTATGTCTCTGCCTAGGCTTCTGTGCTTTCTGAGTTTGGGGGAATTAGCTATGGCATTACTTAGTAGGAAGTAGTTTGCCTTAGAAAAGTTCTTAAAGTTTTTTGAGTTTAGTGGGTGGTCTAGTTTTACCTTTATCTCAAGGGAGACCACTTTGTGATCTGATCTTACCACTAAAAACAGCACACTTGTGAGGGGGGGGGGTGTAGCACTTGCTCATATTTGTCAGTACCAGATCTAGCTTATTTTCCAAGCTGTAAAAGCAGTGGCATAACTAGAGTTTGTGCCACCTGGGGCTGTCTTTGAGTTTGATGCCCATCATCCCTCACAAAATCATGGTCAGCCAGGACCCCCTTCACATAGCCCTCCCCCCTGCAGGCATCCCAGTGTCCTATTACTTGGCTATTTCTCTCCATTTACCAAAAACACTGTAATGTGCCTACTGCTCTATGCTTTACTTCTACAATGACTATTTGGATTTCATTTAAAACCTTTGCTTCAAGTTTTACAGCACAAACACTAATATACATCTACTAAACAAAGCAGTACAGTCTTACAATTGAAACAAACTTAGCATTAAAACTTCTCTGCCCTTGAAACTTATATTCATTGAAACAGCACTGAAACTCACATTCAAAGAAAATGCATCTGGCCAGTGGAGGATAATGTTTACCTTTGGGCTGTTTTCAAATCATAGGCCCCTTGCACACGTACATATGTTATTTGATTCACCTTTCTGATTGTATAATACAACATACTTGTTAGAGTGTGTTTGAACTTAATTGTTTTGAACTTTTTCCATTAAGCAATGAAACAAAATGTATGAACCAATAATGATAAAACTGCCCAGTTTCATAACATTTCCATCATAAAAGTCTACCCAAACTTCCATCATTACAATCCACCAATATCAGTAAATATGCACAATCTCTGTAGAAGTAAAAGTCATCTAAATAATTTCACATTAAAGAGATCAGTAACTAATGAAGAGTTTGCTGCTAGCAAACTACTTTATATTTCATTGTTTCATCTACAAATAAAGTACCTGTTACCCTTGAAGAATAAACTGCCTATGTTATATTAAAAAAATGATAAGCTAGTAATATTGCAATAGGGAATGGAAGGCAAACTGATAACAGGTTCATAGTTATTACATATCTCCTCCAAAGGAGGACATTCACAGAACTGCAGCATCCACTCCCTTTAAAGTACAACGCAGTACATTATCAGCAATCCAGCTACATACCATGGGAGTAGAACCCACAGCCTTCTGCATCAAAAGCAAGTATACTACCTGTTGTGCTACTAACAATGCAAACAGACTTACATATGCAGTACTGAACTTCTCTTCTCCTGAATCTCTCAGTTCCTTGTAAAATCCACTTGACATTCAACTAAATCTCTTAACTTTGCAGCACAAGAAATCTATAAAAAGCCAAAATTTATTGTGGAGGGGACAAAGGCCCAAAACCAGGGACACATTTTAAACATGTCTTGTATAATCTTGGAAGGTTGCTAGAATTAAGTGTTTTGTGTTACCATGCATTTCCTGAAAGATAGGAAGACTGAAACTGAAATGGCTATTATAATTTAGTGAATTCAGTTCTCGCTCATTTGCCAGAAAACCACAAATTTTAAGAGGAACAGACAAAAAGTATGAGTCAAAAATTATAGACATTCTGTGAAAATCTGGACAGCTGAGAGCTTGAATCACAAGTGCTAATATGGGTAAACAATTCAGGCTCTTGTTTCTTGCACCTAAGGTACAGGGTTTGAGCCTTAGTAACACTAATCACCAGGTATACCTAACTGGGCATTACACACACACACACACACACACACACACCAAGAACAGAACCAGCAGAATTACTGGACACACAGAGTCAAGAACAGAACCAGCAGAATTATTGGACACACAGAATTAAGAAGAGAACCAGCAGAATTACATTTTGGGCACACAAGAATAGAACCAGCAGAATTATTGGACATACAGAGTTAAGAACAGAACCAGTAGAATTAAATCAGACAGGATGCTACTGGACTGTTCTTAAAGAAGAATGCCTTTAAGCAGTTTTTACTTTATTAAAAGTATTAAAGTTGACACTCCCAAAAGTGCCACCTGGGGCAGACTGCCCTTCTCACCCATGCTGGCTACACCACTATGCAAAAACTTACCACTACTACACTTTTTCCCATCTTTTCTAACTTTTGAAGTACATGGGAGCAAGTAACACTCATAGAATAATGTTTGGGTCTTTCTGATCATAACCTAGAAAATTATGTATTCTTGACAGGGATGTCAAGATCACCCACCCCTTGAGCTTAGCTCACAAGGTGAATTTCCAAAAACAAAGCTCCTTTATTTCATCTATTGTCCTATTCCATTGTTCTTCACTTACATTTTTATCCCAATCATATTCCTAACACAGAGATTTCTTTCACTGAAAAAGATATTCCTCCTATTTTACTATATCCTTTGCTGTTTTCTTTAAAGTCATGCCTATTATGTTTAGATATTGATATACGTAACATATAACTTCTTTCATCCAGACTTTGTTTCTCAGTGTAAATATAATAGCATCTGCATAAGTAAACATAACTGGAATGTTTAACCCTTCATTTGTAATATAAGAAGCACCTTCCATATGCAAATGTACATTTCTAACTAATACATTTATAATGAATGCAAATAATATGCTTCTCATTGGACATCCCTGATGTATGTCATTCTTTACATCTATTTCTTTGCTTAACCATCCATTCACTAAAATTCTTACTTTTACTTTATTATTTGAAGAGCAATATATATTCTTAATGTTCTCACTAATGCTATACTTCTTTCATAATTGTTCACAAAAGTTCATGTTGTACGACATGAAATGTTTTATTTAATCTCCTATAATTACTTTGGTTTTATCAATTTTATGGCATCATCCGCAATTTCTCCTACTATTAATAACAATTAATTAATTATTATTAATAACAATTCCTGACATCCCTTTCCCCTTAAACTATATATACTATCTTCCACAATATATTTAATTTTCCTTCCCATTCTCTTCTGAATTATTTTCATAAAATTCCCATAATTTGCATTGTTCAATACCATAGGTCTCCAATCTTCAATTGTATTTTATCTTCCCTTTTCCATACAAATTTAAGTATAAGACTGCATAAATCTTTATTCATAAAAACTTCATTTAGCCACTTATTCATAACTTTTAATGTGTTTTTTTTTTCTGCTAATCCATAAAATTCTTATAGAATTGGTATCCTAGTCAATCTGGTTCTGAAACCAACTGTAAATTAACTTGCCCGATTACGTTATCTAATTCATATAAGGAAATCTCATTTTCAAATTCTTTATTTTCTTTTTCTGTTAATTTTTTTATCATGCCATTCTTTTTTGTAATTTATTTATCTTTTTTTGTGTGAAATGCTTTAGCCACATATCTGTTCCATGGATTACAGTTCTTTTTCTTTTCATACCCCCCCCCCAAAAAATAAAACATTCCATAACAGAACCAGTATCAAAGATAATATCATAAAATGTCTCTTTATGAATGGGACCATTAAGTTATACTCTATGTTTTACCTGTCCATTTCTTTTTTTCTGAATTCTTACCATACATTTCCTTTGATTGTTGACATTTTCTTTCCTCTGTTCATCTCTTATAACATTCCCTGCAGCTTCCTTTACACTGTTGACATATGATTTCTTTTTTGACAATCTTCTTTTAAAATGGCTTCCAGTTCCTCCAATTGGTTTTTGTCCATAATTTCACCCCATAGGTTCATATGTGTTTACCAGGCTAACAATCACAAGGGCCTTTTTAAGCCTAGCTATGCATCCCGAATATCTGACAAATTCTGATACCCTTCATAAGTGTAAACATGGGCCTGAGAGATGAACCATTTACAGGTTACCTGTGCCCATTAGAGACATAGGTGCCAAACCAGGAATGAATTTCTGGTTTCCCATCCAGTTATCTAAGTTGCACTTGAATTAGGTTAGGGAGGAACTCTGCTTCATATGGATGGGGAGCCTGTTCCATAGACAGGGTAGTCTCTAAGATACATACCTATCTCTCCAGCAGGTCCTATTTATATCACAGGCAAGGTTTAAGTCTTTAAAATGGGTAATTCTTGTGTTGTTTGTTTTGCTGATATGCAAGAGGTCCATCAGAGTAGGGTCTGACAATGCCCTGTATGCCAGGCATAGATCTCCCCTCAAAAGCCTGTAGAAAACAGAATACAGGGATAGGGCCTTGAGGCAGTCTGCATAAGACATTTTACTTATGCCCTGCTTTATTTAGTGATGAACCTCTGTGGATGTTCCAGTTGTTGGATATGCCTGGTTAGGTGCATACCAAAGGGAGTGATAGGTCTTATGAATGCCAAATACAGTGGAACAGTGACTTCCTTGGACTTAGATGCCATACCGTTGTTTATAAGTTGAGCAACATAGAATGATTTCCTCACCACTGTAGACACATGATGGTCAAAGGCTAGATTACTATCTATTTGTGTCCCTAAGTCCCTGGCTACTGGGACAACTCAAAGGGGTGTATTGTCAATATGACAGTTACCAGGGATGGATGACTTCCCAAAGGATACTGTTATGCATTTCTTGGCATTTAGTTGTAGTCCATGGCTCTGACACCAGTTGTTTGTTTGTGTCAGCCCCTCCTGGAGAACATTTGTGTCAGTATAAGATTCAATTATAGCTCCTAATTTGCAATCATCTGCAAATTTAGTCAGCCAGAGACGAATGACATTGGCCTTGACTTCTGAGAAGTAAATGCTGAAAAGGAGCGGTCCAATGACTGATCCCTGAGGGACTCCACTTGTGACTGGCTTCTTTGTAGAGGTGAACTCCCCACTTCTAACTTTTTAGGTCCTGTCTGTGAGCCGGTTGGCTATCCACTGGGAGACATACGGGTTTGTACATAACCTCTTGAGTTTGTCAACAATGCCTGAGTGGGGTATTGTGTCAAATGCCTTGACTAGGTCAAGGCAGACAGTGTGAACAATTTTGCCCTCATCCATCACTTTGGTGACCTACTCAAAGAAGTTCACCAGGCTGATTAGGCATGATCTGCCCTTGACGAATCCAAGCTGGGTTGGGTCCAGTATCTAGAGGTTTACTATATATCTATCGATCATCTCCATGATAATTCTTTCCATGGCTTTACATACAAGACTAATGAGACTCATGGGTCTGTAGTTTCCAGGGTCTATAGATGGCCCACCTTTGTGCAGAGGGATGACTGTTGCCTTTCTCCATTCATGAGGCACAAAGCCTGTCTGGAGGCTACAGTTAAATAGTAATTCCAGAGGCCCTGATAGGTCATGTTTCATGCTATTTAGAAAGCATTCTGGGATATTGTCTGGGTCCATTGATGCAGTGTTCTTAGTCTTAGAGAGAGCATTAATGACCTGTTCCCTAGTGATAGGAGGGGGAGTTATATTTGATGATATTTCCTGAAGGAAAGTTGAGGGATTCTCCATAAGCAACAGTATTGTCGTGGTTTATTGGGACTTGAAATTTTGTCAGGTTCTCACTTACTATCAGAATGTTAGCCTTAGAATAGTTCATGAATATTCCAGGTTTGAATGAGGGCCCAGGTTTTATTTTTACTTCAAAGTAGACAATTTTGTGGTCTGACCTTACCAGGGATGGCATTACAGTAGTGGGCGTTCAGCAGTCTCCCATATCAGTGAGGGCCAGATCCAGTATGGTTGCACCCCTGGTTGTTGTATTGACTGTCTGCTCCAGGTAGTTTCTGTTTACAAAATCCAGGAATTTCTGTATATTTGGTGTCATATAAGATTCCCAGTTAATAGTAGGGTAATTAAAGTCACCCATGAATATGGTATTGGGTTGGATGGTTAGTGTTTCTAATAAGTTTAAATCCATGCTATAGGTTTCCGGATTCATAGAGGAGAGCCTATAGCTTGCAAGGAAGTGGTATTGAATTTTACCTATGGTGATTTGAACATGGAGCAGCTCAAGTGCATTGTCCTGTTTGACCAGCCTTGAAGTATATTTATTTTTGATGCAAATAGAGACACCTCCACATTTAGTCCCTGCCTGTGAAGTAGCTAGCTTAAATGTGTGGAAGGCATTATCACCTTGCACTGTAAGTGTGCTCTCCGCTGCTTTAAACCATGTCTCAGTGACCGCACAGATGTCAGCATTCTCTAGCGTGACTTCTAGAGGGTGGAGTTTTTTGTTTAGACTCCTAGCAATGAGCAGTAATACTTTTAGATTTTCTTAGTTTTGATTTGCAATGTCAGACAAACTTTCTATTTGGCATTGTCTAAAAAATGCAATATAGGGGAAGACAATGTTTTAGTTAATATTCAAAAGCCTAGAGTGGAGAGGTGCAGACCATCCCTGGTAAAGCAGCATGGTCTGTTGATCATCTCCTTCTATGCTGACAAATATTGCACCCCCTTAGAATGACACCAGAAACTAAGCCAATTATTAAAGTCGATTATCTTTTGTTCGTATTGTGGCATCATCCTTGGAGAAGGTAAAATGCTGCTCAACGCTAGGCTCATACCAGCCTGAGACACATATTCTGAGAGCTCCATGATGCCTCTCTTCATATAGTCTAGGGAGCTATGTCTCAAGTCATTTAGTCCCAAATGGACTATGACTGAATCATTTGGTAATTGTGGTAAAGTGATCTGAGGGCATGTGTAATGTGGCAGATCCTAGCCCCTGATAAGCAACTGACCATAACTTTCTCCTTACTCAGCCTGGTGAGAAGGACATCAATGTGTCTCATGATGGAGTCCTCAATGACTAGAATGTTGGCTTGTGTTGTGGCTTGCCTTATGGGTTTAGAGGTAGAGGCTCCATGAGATGTAGCTCTATGTGTTGATGTGGGTGTTGTTTTGAAAGTGCATTTGGGGCTGCTGAGGGTATTTGTTATGTGTACTTTGTCTAGGAGGTCTTTGTGGTTTAGGAAGGTATGAACAAGTACCTCAGCATATGTGGGTCAATATGTCTGCTTTAAATTGTGCATGGTGGGTGCAGTGTGTGTACTACTGACAACCTTATTAGCATTAGTAGTTTTATGTGAGAGCTTTGCCTCCAGTGACATTGTGTAAATACATCTCTCACATACTATATCAGTTTGTTTGAGAATTAACTGGCTATCAGTAGACATGAGCCAATTTCTACATTATGTCAGGATGCCCATATCCAAAAGCTGGTAACAGAGATGTTAGGAAAGTTCATATCCATGGCAACAGCCCCTTTTTTATTGATTAGACAGTTGGAGTGAGAATATCAATTACTGTCAGGAGTATCCAGTTTGCAACTCTGGGGACAGTGCTTGTCACTGCAAACTACTTGTCCTGTATGCAACTAGGTATTGGAGAAATTTCAATTGTGCTTTTACAGGAAAAATGTCACTTAAGGTGTCTAAGTCTGTAGAGAGCACTGCCAAACACTTGGGGAAAGTAATACATAGACCCTGAAAATTTAAGGATGAAGTATTTAGGCATATATTCTGGTTAGAAACAAATCAAGCAGTGCTTACTGAAAACAAAGAATTGGCTTGTCAAGAATGATGAAGAGGGGAGTCGCATGAATGGCTACTGCCTGGCTACTACTAAAGCTGGTCTCAGCACAGCTTCACTCTGTTGGGATACAATACTCCTTTGCTTCTTCTCTCACCAGAAGCAAAATGTTAGCACCAATCCCAAGAAGAGTAGTAGGCCACAGCCTGTTTGGTGATCCACAGTCTTGTCCCAGATGATGCAAGGGGTCTGTAGGTGTGTAGCCTTTTTCTTCTAGATGCCTTGAATAACAACCAGACCAATCAGGAATGTTAAGCACAGACATTCACTCTCCAACCAGAAACAGTCAGGACTCAATACACTCTGCTCCTACTCTCACCAAGACCAGAATATAAGCACAGAGTCCAAGCTGTCACCTATGAAGCAGTTATAAGGCTTTCTGGTGATCGGCAGTCTCCAGGAAATAATGTAACTACACTCCTTCTCTCACAAGGAGAAAACAGAAGCACTAATCCCAAGATGACTACTGAGAGGCAGAATGTGGGTAATCAAATAACTGGTGGTCTTGTAATGGGTGTTTAAAGGTAAGGTAAAAAAAGTGGTTTATCCTAAACCCTGCAGTGTGCACTAAGCAATTAGATATGGAAGTAGGTAACTTAAGTTTTAGCTGTGTAAGTAGAGAACCACTATTTTTAAAAGAGCAAGATTGAAAGGGGATGGGCACTTTGTATTTTGGTACTACGGAATGCGGTGGGATGGCCAATAAATTTAAATAGTTGAAGGGTAGTGATTTCACAAAAATGATAATTTTGTGCTTACACCAGTCAGTGAAAGGAGAGAGGGAAGCAGATATATGGTCAAATTAACGTAAGGGGAAGGCAACTAGAGAGACAGTGGTGTTTAAGAACACAACAGTAACCAGGTGGGAAGGTGAGAAAAAATTCTGTCTGACTCACAAGAGACAGAGTTGTGGTCTCTTTTCAAGTTTTAATATGTAGTTGAAAGCAGAATACAAGTAAAACACAGTGTAAAGTAAACAAATCATTGTATTTAAAATAGAAAAAGGCAATAAAGTAATACAAAGTACATGAAATCAAAAGCAAACTAACCTTTCCCTCACAGCAAGCCTTGGCAGAGTCTGAGTGAGGTTTTCCAGTAAAGCTCACCCATGAAACATCTTTTCTACTCTCTGGCATTGTCTGTAACAATTCACCCTAAAAGTCATCCCACAAACCGTCTGACTGGAGGGATATAATAAGACATCCACCAATGTTTGCTTCCAATGAAACAAACACATTTTACTGAAACAGCTGCTCAGAATCGTGTAAAGCCTCAAACACCACACCACCATTCATCTCTATGCTATCTGCCATCTTGGATCTTCTTGACCTCTGTTCTCCCAGGCACCACCATGCTAGGATCACTCTGCTAATGAGTTGGTGAAGTTTCCTAATGTCCTGACTAAATATCCACTAGCAGTATGAATACCACCTTGGCCCTCCCCTGAAAACATGCAACTAGCCCAGTGGGACTATCCTTGTCAATAAAAGGAGAAATTAAAGAACAATTGTCCCTTGTGGGTGGCATATAGGAATTCACTGTTGTTTTAAAGGCTGAGATACATTTGCATTTGCAGTTCATTGTTTTGGGTAGTCCTACATTAACAAAAATCCTGTCTGCATGAAGACACTAAACAAAAATCTAATCTTTCAGGTGTTGTTCTAAGTAATATAACTGGGACCTGAGCAGGGCCAAATAGAACTTGGGCCTTTAAGGGGCAGACTAAATGAACTAATACAGAACAGGCTGTTAGTGTTCTCTGGAGATTCTATGCTTGCTGTCTAGGAGCAAGAAAAATTTGATGTCTATAAACGTGTGCCCACAAATTACAAGTTAAATAACTTCTGATTGTAATGATCTAATACTGCAGTTCTTTAAAAATGTACTTCTTGTGAAAAATTACAATGTTTATTCTTATTTTTGCAAAAAATAAAGTAACTTATATGGAAAGTTTTAAATACTGAAGATGACCTATGCATCACCTCAGTAATGAGTGCTAAACATAACCCTAACTCTGCCACCACCCCAAACCTTACACCCCGCTGCACCTTAAAAATCCCTTCCTGCAACACTGCCATTATAAAAGACACACTCATACATAAGCACACACCAACACACACTACAAGCACAACCTCTTACCTAACCCCAACCCTGACTTTAAAATGCACTCACTTTCACGCAAACACACAACACCTATACTCTTACCTAACCCTTACCCTAACCCTAACAACTAAATACACACACATACATGCTCTAACCCCTCCTACTCTGCACTCACCTGTTTCAAAGTGATGGCACTTCAAGACATTCAACAATCTCAACCACCCCTAGTGTTTGTAGTGTCTGAATATATAGATAGATATGGGTCTACTTCAAAGCACCAAAATTTCATAACATTGAAATTCAAAACACTGAGACCATAACATTGAAAACCCAAAACAATGGAAACTCAGAACCCTGAAATTTTGCTTCATATCATTGAAAACTACAGTGCACATGTAAATAACATCTCCTCGAGCTATAACAACACCAAACTAACAAACACACTTTTTACTATGTTTCTGCAGGAGGGGCAAGCCCCCCTGCACCTGCCATGTGGGGGGACCCGTAAGTTAAATATACCAACTCCAAGATCGCACTACAGTGGAAAAAAGTTAATTTCCTAACCCCACTGTAACATGATTACCATACAGAATGTAAACATATGAATGTGTTACTTTCATGGAAGTTAAGTTAGTGTTCTGAGAAGTGCTGGGAGAAGTGTGTAGGGGAAAAGTGTTTATTTTACCAATCTGTATATGTTTTTAGGCCATACAAGTAAGTGATTTAGACATTATGCACCCTAAGCATGTTTTCAGAAATGTGATGAAAGGCTACACTCTGAGAGCTTCTAGGTTAACAGCTGAAGACGATGTGTTTAAGGATGAATTGATAGAGTTAGGAAAAAGATTTTCTGTGAGGGGGTTATACAGACCAGATGACTCATGAGATACTGTCTAGTACTGCTGATCTGAGGGTAGATGTGGGTAGACCCTATTTCTCTGAACAGGGAGCATCACATATGACCAGACCTGTTGGGAAGAGACTGGCGGTGAATAATTATTTACGTGTACCAACTCAGTTCTCTAGCGACATGCATCTAGTTAGAGATATAATTAGGAAGTATTGGCCTGTCCTGACACAGAATCCTGAAATTCGAGGTATTGTGGGAGATAAAATTAATTTTCTGTTTAAAAAAAAGAAGTCGTTAAAGAGATTTCTATGTTATCCTAGTAGTGAGAGGATGATAGATACCATTAATAGTAGGAAAGGTACTTTTCCCTGCTACAATTGTAATCATTGTACGTTAATTGATACCAGCAATAAGTTTATACATCCAGATTCTGGTTTAGAGTTTATATTCAATATTAGAGCTGATTGCAATAGCTTTAATGTGGTTTATCTGGCTATTTGTACCTCTTGTTCATCCTTTTATATTGGAAGAACTAGCAGGAACTTTAGATTTAGGATTCGGGAGCAATTGTTGAAAATCAAGAAGGGTGACTGTACTAATGCATTGGCTAAACATGTCTGTAACACTAACACGTCACATACATTCAGATTTCTTGTTGTTGAAGTGGTTCATGAAATTGAAAGAATGGGTGACATAGTAAATTCCATGGAAACATCTGAAAGTAGGTGGATTATTAGACTAAGGGCAGACAAGGGGTGAGGGTTGAATTATAGAGTACCCCTCAAACCCTTTTTAAAGAGTAGATCATTATTTAGATAGCTAAATTAATTTGAGTTTTATGTATTATATATTTTATTTTTTGAGGTATATGTTATATAGGAATGTCTAGATATATATTTTTTGTCTATGCTTGGTTGATGCACACTGATTTATTTATGTAACTGTTGGCTATGATGTTTTTTGAATATGTGCTTTTAAATGTACTATACTTTTTAGGAACTGTGCTTAATAATGACTGATTTTTGATTGGTGCCGATTATTGAGCATTGCTATTTAATGAATGAGTTTTGAGATGTATTTTAGGTTTGATGAAGTGGTGTTTCTACACTATGAAAGCAGTAACCTAATAAACTAACGTAATTTTATACTGTTATCTTGCCATTGGTGGATCTTTTGGATGCTATTGTGGAAATTGTTCTTTTTATTTATATCCAGCAGCCCTTTTATAATAGCTGTGACTTGTTTTGTGTTTGGATATATATATATATATATATATATATATATATATATATATATATATATATATATATATCAATACAAAGAGAGAAAGATAATAATCCGGGGTTGTTGGGGGATGCAGGAGTGCTTGCCCCTGTAGAAAAGTAGTAGTTTTCTTTTGCGTGGTGCCTCAGAGCATGCATGTTAAGGTGTTGATTGTTTTTCTGCTTTTTTTTTTTTTTACCTTTTGCCATCAATGGTTTTAGACTTGATTTACCTTAGACTAACTTCTGTAGATATATATATATATATATATATATATATGTATAAAAAGCCAGAAAAATATTGCTATAATGGAAATGTTGCTATTGACCACGTTGGTCACAGAAATCAAAAGCACAATAAGGGTTTAACAAAGGATCTGTTAATATTATAAACCCTTATTTCATAATGGAAAATTACTAATGGAAGTGCAAACATTTTAAGACATTAAAACCAACTAAAAGGCAAAACTACTTACAGGAAAATGTATTCGGCCTGTCTGTCTTTTGCAGTAGCTTGATAGCATTTGTATGCTTTAGATAGTGTTTTATTAAAATGAGTGTAATCTGAGCCAGATCATGATCAAATGGGGCCCTAGAGAAGGTGATGAATCAGAATCACCCTCCCACAGACCCCCCAGCACCCATCCTGCTACACCCCCCTCCGACAGCCATTCTAGTGTGCCATTACTTGGCTATTTCTCCCCATTTACCATAAACACTGTTAAACCTGTCAATGTGCAGACTATTTTCTTTTTTACTTTGACAGTGATTGCAGATATTTAAATTGTAACTTTTATTTCAAATTTTATAGCACAAACACTGGTGGTCATTTGCTAAACAAAACAATACAGTCTCAACATGAAAAAAAGACTTAGCATGAACAACAGTAAACTTTTCTTCCCTTGAAATTCATATTCATTGAAACTGCATCAAAATCCATCTGACCAGTGGTGGATTTAGTGTACCTTTGAGTTGTTTTCAAACCATGGCCCCCTTACACACATTTTTATGACAATGCATACATGAAAGTGTTCTTTGATTCACCTTTCTGACTGTACTAAATTATATTCTTTGCATACTACAGTACCACTTGTTACAGTCTGTTTTAAATTTATAGTTTTAAACATTTTCCAGTAAACAATGAAACAATACCATGAACCAGTAATTACAAAACTACCCATTTCAAAACATTTCAACCACAAAAGGCCACTTAAACATCTGTCATTACAATCCAACAATATTAGTCAATATGCATGATGTCTGCAGAAGTAAAATAATCTAAATAATTCCACTTTAAAGAGAACTGGAACTAATGAAGATGTTGCTGCTGAAACAATTTTTAATTTCATTCTTTCATCTACAACTTCAGTGCCTGCTGCCCTTAAAGAATAAATTGCCTCTGTTACATTAACAAACAAAAAAAAATGATGCACTGGCAATGTTGCAATAGGAGATGGCTAGCAAACCTACAACATGTTCATAGTTATTAGACATCTCATCCAAAGAAGGACACTCAGGAGTGCAACTCCCCCAAGCGCCACCCCCTTAAACTACAAAGTAGTGTCAGCAATCAATCTACCTGTTGTGGAAAGAGAACCCACACATTTCTACATCAAATGCAAGTGTGCTACCTGTTGCACCTCTGACAGTAAAACAGCACAGCTTTGAAACTCTGTCATTGACACTGGCAGACTATAATCCTCAGTGATTAACAAAAAAATAAAATAAAATTAAAGGAGACCTGGCAGATGGTGTAGAGGTTTAAAGCACTTGCCTGCCCTTAATTATTAATTGTTAGGGTTCAAGGTTTGACTTTGAGCAGAGTCCTTATTGGGGGCATTATACACACACACACACACACACACACACACACACACACACACACACACACACACACACACACACAAAAAAAAAAAAAACTCTCTCACTTCTGTCTGCTCTAAAAGAAAGAGTAGCTGTGCACTCATCAGAACTGCTGTATATGTATCTCCCCATTCCTGTTGCTCTGTATCTTATCTCCTCAGCTTCTTCTTAAATCTCCCACATAGATTTAGGTGATGTTAGGATGTTCTCCTAATGAAGAGGTTTCTGGGGCTTACAGAGTCTTAGAGGTAAGGACATTCTCTTGTGGGGTCCTCATGCTTGCTGTGTATACAGAAGGCTCCTGTGTTTTTTTTTTCTACTTGCTTAATACTTTTTTCTATTTTTATAGTGAAGCTAGCTGCCCTCAGCCAATACAGGCCCTAGGCAGATGCCTAGGCCACCTAGTGCTGTATCCAGCTCTATGAGTAAGTAAACTTACCATAACAATATATGTTCGAATGATCTCTGCTGCAGTAGCCTTAGCTATATGGGTATATCCTATCAAGGATCTAACAACCGGCCAGCTGCCAAAGCTTCAGGGCACCTTCTACTCACTCAACCCTTCAAGCAGCTCATGCTGAGCTGACTAAAATACAAGTTCTGGTGCCAAATCTTTCAGAGCTTTCCTGCCAATGGGGGAGGGGCTGAGCCCTGAAAGGACAATGAAGAACAAAAAATAAATAGCCACACCCTGGCATAAACAACATACTAAAAACAGGGGGGGGTGGAGGGATGTGGCAGCTACTGCAGCAGCGATCATTTGAACAATTACAGTTACAGTAAGTATGCTTACACAACTGTATTATGTTCATCACATTGATCACTACTGCAGAAGCCTTAGCAACATGGGTAGATTACCCTAGCTTACTACATTGGGGAGGTGGAAGAAGAAGTGTCCAGGAGGCCCTGAAGAATGGTCCTAACAAAACCTGATCTAGACCTAGAGAAGGAATCAGGCTTATAATGCTTTGTAAAAGCATGTACAGAGAACCAAGCCACTGCTTTTAGAATATTTTTGGAATCAAACCACTTCCAAACAGCCACAGATGAAGCCAGTCCTGGAAGAGTGGACCTTGACCCTGCCTGGAATACTTTTCTTATGGCAAATGTAACAAAAGGTAAAAGCCTTAGACAACCATTTAGACATAGTCTGTTTTGACATAGGTTATCCATTATTCTTACCTTTACAAGAAATGGTCAATTTAAATGAATATATAAAAGATTTAGTTCAGGAAAGATAGTACCTGAGCTGACGTAAAAATCCAAGGTTTGGAGTATCCTTTCTCCCTCATTTTTTGGTTCAGGATAGAAAATAGGGAGATGGATATTTTGGCTTAAATTAAACTCGGATACCACTGTAGGTATAAAAGAAGGTTAGTTCTCATAGAAACCCTGTCTCTTTGAAAAATACATACATACATACATACAAATATTTCAAGCATGGGCAATAATTCCCTTCTAGCTTGCCAATATACCAAAACATTTGTTCCTATAATGTGTCCAGGCTGTTTTTAAAAATATCTAAACTAGTACTTGCTTTAATGTAATTTGGTAGTCTGTTCCATGTGTCAGCTACTCTGTCAGAGAACCAATTAGTGCATTTCTCATTCCTATAGAATCTTCTGCATAGGTTATCTGACGATTCTCTAGTACTTTTAGATAATCCCAAACATTCCCAGAGGTAGTTGTCTCTAAATGCCCTATACACCTGAATAAAATCTCCTCTTAAATATCTGTAAGAGACACTGTACAAGTGCAGATATTTTAGTCTTTCATAATAACTTAAATTTTTACATCCATGGATGCTCTTGGTATATTTCTGCTGTACTCTTTCCATTTTACTCATGCTTGTTTTCTTATAGGGTTTCCATATCGTTATTCCAGACTGAAGTTTGGCTCTAATGTAACTAAGAAACAATGACTTCATTATTTTTGATTTCCTAGACATTATAAATCTTTTTATATACCCTATAGTTCTATAACAATCATTAACCAATTTGGTTGATATGAATAGAAAAACTCATAGCTGAATCTACCCATGTACCCAGGTCCTTAAATGAGTCTACAGTTTCAATCACTGTGTGTGCTGTATTAAATATTCACCTTTCAATTTATGTCTTCCAAATCTCATATGCTTAGTTTTTGATGTATTTGTCAGCATATTATTCTCATGTGCCCAAATGGTCAATTTAGTCAAGTTATTTTGCAGACATGCCTTATCTGTAACACATGTAATCAGTTTACCCAATTTCAGGTCATCTGCATACAGACTGTGGAACACCTCATCTGAAAAATGTTAGGTCTGAAAGATACAATCTAAACAAGTAAGAGCTTAGGACAGAGCCCTGTGAGACACCCTGACTGTAACAAAGGATTTCACCTGTCCAGTTGCTGTATGATACTTGTCATGTCCTATTTGTAAGCCATGCAGCAATCCATCTTATCAAGAGTACATCAATACCTAGCTGTACTAATTTATTGATCAGTGTTTTGTGCATGACTCTGTCAAATACTGAAGTTAAATCTATATAAATTACATCACAGCACAATTTTTCATTCATAGCTGTTATTATATTGTTATAGAACATCATGTTACAGGTGGTAATAGATCTGTTTTCAACATATGCATGCTGATATATGGTTTCAAGTCCGACCTATCCAATTCTGACAATAGCATATCCAATACTACCGTCTCCATTATTTTTCCACAACATGAAAGTAGACTTAAGGGTCTATATGACTCTGGCTTTGTCCTACTCCCCTTTCCCTTAAAAACAGGTTTAATAAGTGCATGTCTCCAATCTTGAGGAATCTCCCCATATTTATATGACCTAGTGAATAATAGATATAATGGTAATGTAAGTTCTTGCTGAAGTGTTCTTAGGTCATTGTTACTAATTCCGTCTCCTCCCGGCACTTTGTTTGGATCCAGTTTGCTCAGTTCTTTTTCAATATAATCTAATTTGATTCCAGTATCTGTGGTTATCTGGATGTCACTAAGACAACTTATCACCCCTTTTGTGGAGTCAAACTGTTTTGCATAAGATTTTGAAAATATGTCTATAATCTGTTGTGTCTGAGAATACATTTTAGAATCTGCACACAGTTTATCAAATTGTGTGTCTTTACTCCTTCCACATCTTATGTATGTATAAGAAGGTTTCCTGTTATGCTCAATATCGTTATATAAATTTTCTTCAAATTTTTCTTAATCTTGTCTCACAATATGCTTAATCTGTTTGTCCAGCTTGTTTATTTCAGTTTATAAAGTTGTAGTTCGGCCTCTTTTCCATTTCTTATATTTTTGTCTCTCACCATAATCAGATATCTTGTTCTTATGGAAATATATCCCCCTGATGTTTAATGCCTAGATCCTGATGTTAAACTTTTTTTGGATTTTTTTGCACTCAGTTTCTCTTTCAAAACTTTCCACATTCCACCTGCAGTTTTGAACACCTCACTCCAGTTAATTTTACAGAGTGTCTCTTTTGCTTCCATATAATCTGTAATTAACCTTCTGTGCATTGGCTTATGTTAGAAAAATATGCATTTGAATATATGTGAAATACTAGTTTAAAAGCAAAGTAGTATGTAATGCATTTTATTCTATTAATGATATAACAAAAAGGATGAATTCATGTGTAATTGCAAAGTAGTTCTGAAACTGCAGTGTGGCTTGTAGCAAGTTGACCTCTGACCCTGGCAGTTGCTAGCTTAGCAAATCTTAATGTTTATGCTTCTCACAAGTGATTATCTGCTGGGTCAGGAAATTAAATATGTGAAATAATGAAATCTTCTGCTCTTTCCTGCTGGGATGATTTGGCCTTGTGTATGTGTTACTAAGATAACACGCAGCTGTTGGGAAAGTGTTACTGGGAACAAAGAAGTGTATTAAAAGACTGAATCTGCCATTGTATTCGAACTGATATGAAACCTTGAAGAAGTAACTTAATAGAAAACTATTATGTCTGACCAGGTGGATAACAAGGCCGTATTGTTACCAGAGGAGAACTTTTTTTAAATATACAGCATCAACAATATTTTATGAATAGTGGACTATAAGCTAAAGTGATGTAGATGCCCTGTGACATACCACGTCAGTAAGGTGGGCACAACTTGAATGCAAAGACTATAAAACTTGTACACTTCCTGTTTCATGTTAAACAAAATTCTGTACTTGTACATTTTTTGCCTCCTGGTGTACACTAGTAAACTTTTGAACCTGAACCTCCTGTGTATTGATTTCTTGATTTTATTTAACAGTTCGGTCCTTATTAGCCGGAAATCCCTCAGACAGCTGCAGATCAGAGTTTACCGGTGGTCGAATACTGCGCAGGAGAAGTTACCGAAACGGTTCTTTTTGGGTGAAAAGACCTCCGACTGAATTGTCGTTTAAAGAGGCTGGCCACTTTCTGATCTGTGGCCGAAGAGCGGATCCTGGTCTGCTCAATACCGGAGGCTCAGGTAGGAAGATTTTGCCTTTTTTCTGTTTTAGATCAGGGACTAGGTTACAGTATATTATTGTCAAGATTTGTTATGCAGATCAGGGACAAAAGGAATTACTGTATATTTGGTCATAGATCAGGGTAACAGAATAAGGTAGGCAGTTATTCTAGATAAACTGTGAAAAGGAACTGAAATCTTGATATCACGTGATAAGAAGGGTTACGTAACATTTTTTAACATGGGAAATCAGTGCACTAAAACATCGCAAGATCCGCCCCTAACCGATGACGCAAAGTATATGCAATCACAACGTTCTGATAATGTTAGGTATTATACAAAATGGGTTAACAAATATGAATTTGATGGCAAATTAGATAAAACTTCACTGGTTAAACTCCTTAAGCAACTGAAATCTGATGCGGGAGGTCAGGCAAAAAAGCAACGCCAGTTTGGCATTCCTCAGGCACACAGGTGGATTGAGGAAGCAAACCGCAGGGAACAGAAGACTAAGAATTCAAAAACATTATTTTTAGACAAAGAGGATAATAACATAGTAATAGCAACAGCTCCTCCTCCCTTGCCCCCTCCGTTGCCCTTTTCAGGATATGAAGCGAGTGGACAGGCTGGTCCGCCTCCACATTATCCTGAAGTCTCAGCGAGACCACAACCATTTGTTAGAGATCCTATTGAAACTAGGTCCCGAGCGCGTAAAATACATGGGGACGCAGAATCATATCAAATAGAGAGAAACCTACAGGATGAGAGTGAGGAAGAAATATGTCCACTTATAGAGGTCCCAAATCCTCAGGCAGGACAGGCAGGGCAGGACCCAACTCTCTTGGTATACAGACCATGGACACCGGAGGATATCCGGAAAGCTACTGAGGGAATTCCCCATCCGAAAGTTAATTTTACGAAATTTTTAGAAGATTTGCAAGGCATGAGGTTGAGTTACCACTTGAATGGGGAAGAAGTGGAAAAAGTAGTAAGACAAATTATAGGTCCAGATTGGCACATGATTTGTGGCACCTGGAATCCTCATAATGCAGAGCTTAAACCACTCCCACATAGTGACACAGAATTAGACAATAGAGTGAAAGGTCTTACAGACCGAATCTCTGAGAAATGGAAACCTAGAGCAGACTGGACTTGCATTAACCAAAGCATACAACAGGAAAATGAGACAATAGATGGGTACTATGCTAGATTATTGGAATGTTTTAATAATCATAGCGATTTGACAGTTCCTGAAAATCAAGTGAATGATTCCCCGTATGAACAGCAATTGAAAAATGCATTTTTAAAAGGTTGCATTGCACCTATCAGTAGCTTCATTACGAAGCACATGATAGACCATCGAACAGGTAGGCTACAAGCCTTACTTGAATACGCTAGACATGCTGAAAGACATTTCAATAGCAAAAAGAAAAAGAAGGCGCAAGTCTTCACTGCAGAAGATGGAGCTGAAGTGTTTGTGTTACAGTCAGGTAAAAAGGGAAAGAAAAATGCCCAGGGAAATAAACAGTCTGACAAACGGTCAGAAGATTTTGAGGAAAGGAAAAAGAGAGGTGAATGCTTTAAGTGCGGAAAGAAGGGACATCTAGCAAGGGATTGTAAACAGAACAAAAAGGTAATCACAGAAGACAAGGGAGATGAGGACTGACTATATGATTGTGAAGATACATCATGCAGAAGTCAGAAATCATCAGGAGAAGTTAATAAACAGAGGACAAATGTAAATGTGATAGAAGGAATAGAGGAAGTGCAAGGATGAAGAAAGTAAAATTTTGGATTTAGCATTATTGAGCCTAGAGCTCTACTTAGCAGATACGAAACCGGAAGTTACACTTCTGGTGGAGGGAAGGGAAGTTAAATTCCTGTATGACTCAGGAGCGTCACGGACCTTGATACACCCCTCCAAGTTACCAGAACATTCTGAATCACCTGATTATATACTAGTGAAAGCTGCGAATGGACAGCTATACAGGGAACCACTTTCCCATGATATAGCAATAACTGACCCTGTTTCAGGTATGACCCAAAGAAGTAAGATTGTTGTTTCTGCAAAGTGTCCAGTGAACCTATTGGGTAGGGACCTTATGCAGATATTTGGCATAGCAGTAGTTCCAACCGTACAGGGTATGGAAACACAGAGACAAATGGATACCTTTGTAGTGCGATTGGAGGGTGAAACTTTTTACTGGTACAGCCAGGACCTAGTTACAACTGGTCCAGGGGCAGTAACCGAGGAACTGATGAATGTAGCCATCAGTAAAGCCCCCTCCCTTGACACTGATCGACAGCATCTGTTACACTGTACTCTATACTACTGTAATACACCAGGACCTGATAGAGAATATGAGCAAGAATTGTTCAGAAATCGTGCAACTAGATTAGTATTACGTACTTTGTATTGGGATACTGAGGGGAACAGTATGGTTAGCTGTTCATTACCTCAAGAATTCCTTGCACTGTATAGATCAAATCGATTGCCACATGTCAGTTTGACAAAGAACAAAAACGTAAAATGGGCAGACTTAGGAGAAAAGGTAACGAGGTGGGAAAAACAGACTGACTTAGAATTGTCAGAACAGGGAATACAGAAACAAAAGTTGAATTGGTTGATGCAGACACATCCAGCTGTACACTTGCAATCTAGCGAGGACAGCTGATTAGCATTTTTATTAGAAGAAGAAGAGAAAGCCTTATGTGAGATACCGACGCCTCTTTAGTCAACAGGCAAGTCAGATGTAAGACTTATTCGAACAGCAGGACCAGTTACAATTACCCCAAAGTCAGCATTTAGGCCACAGAAAAGACAATACCCTTTGAGAAAAGATGCAGAAATAGGAATCAAGCCTATAATAGCAGCATTACTCAGGGAATGAGTACTGGTAGAATCTCCTGATTCACCATGTAATACACCCCTATTTCCTGTTAAGAAAGCAAACGGGGAATGGCGAATGGTTCAAGATTTACAAGCTGTAAACAATGCAGTGATACCCAGAGCACCCACGGTGCCAGAACCACATACTTTGTTAAATGACTTAAAACCGCAACAAAGGTATTTCTCTGTGGTAGATATCAGCAATGCTTTCTTTTCAATACCTATACATCCTGATAGTCAATACTGGTTTGCATTTACATTTCAGGGGAAAAGGTATACCTATACTCGACTACCACAGGGATATTGTGAGAGCCCAACCATATTTGCACAAGAAATGGCTAGCAACCTGGCAGGGTTTATCCGACCAGGAGGTAGTCAAATTCTACTTTACGTAGATGACATCTTGCTAGCAGCCCCCACCCAGCAGCAATGTAGGGAAGATACTGTAGCGCTGTTGAAATTCTTAGCAACACAGGGACACAAAGTGAACAAAAGTAAGTTACAACTCTGGAAAAAGCAAGTTAGATACCTAGGATATGTGATATCCAATGAAGGAAGGATATTAGATGAAGATAGAAAGACAGCAATTCTACAAGCACCCAAACCAGTAACCAAGAAGGAAATTATGTCCTTCTTGGGGACAACCAATTTTTGTCGGAGTTGGATACCAAATTATGCTTTGGAATCTGCTCCACTGACTGATTTAATATATAAAATGCCAATGGCAGCACAGGATTTGTTACAATAGACAACCGAAGCAGAAACGGCTTTCTGCAGGTTGAAGCAGTTAATAGCTTCTTCATTAGTTTTAGGACTCCCAAATTATCACAAACGGTTTTTCCAGACCATAGATTGTAAACAAGGATATATGACGTCAGTGCTGATGCAACAACATGGGGATAAACAACACCCCATAGCTTATTATTCATCGCAGTTAGACCCAGTGGCGCGATCTTTGCCTCACTGTGTACAAGCAGTAGTTGCAGCTGCAATGGCAGTACAGGCCTCGGCCTCAGTGGTATTATTCCACCCTCTCACATTGTGAGTGCCTCATGCAGTTGCAATAATTTTACTGCAAGAAAAAGTAGCACATCTCTCTCCTGCTAGACATCTTTCATGTATGACTATACTGCTGAGCCAACCTCATCTGACAATTGAACGATGTACAACATTAAATCCATCGACATTACTCCCAACTCCTGCGAATGGCACACCGCACAGCTGCCTGCAGGAAATTGAACAGTTAGCCTTGCCTAGACAAGATCTCACAGATATGCCCTTGGATGATGCCGAGGTGACATATTACGTGGACGGCTCATGCAGAAGGGGCCCCTACAGGGAAAAATCTAGTGGGGTATGCAGTAGTTACAGACGCTGAAATTTTAGAAGCCCAACCCTTACCACATAACTTACCTGCACAAGCAGCAGAATTGGTAGCTTTGACACGGGCATGTACTTTAGAAAAAGACAAATGTGTAAACATATATACTGATAGTCAGTATGCTTTCTCTACAGTACATGTATTTGCGCAACAATGGAAAAATAGGGGAATGATAACATCTAGTGGAAAACCAATCAATCATGCACAATTTATTTTGGAATTATTAGAATCTATCCAGTTACCTACTAAAGTAGCTATTTGCAAATGTGTAGCTCATACAAAGTAACAGGATAAGATTTCAAAAAGAAATGCGAGAGCTGATGCAGCTGCAAAGCAAGCAGCCTCAGACTCAGAAACTTTACTTTTGAATGAAGAGTTATAACCCTCTGAGATTTTAGATCTAGATATGTTAAAAACAATGCAGATGCTTAACTACAAAAGCAGAAAAACAAAAATGGGAAAAACAAGGCGCAATTCTTGAAAACGGACTGTACATTTCCAAAGAGAGAAAACCGATATTGCCATCTAATTTATTTAGATATGCAGCTTTGTTGAGCCATGGGCAGTGCCATGTCTCAACAGGGGGGATGGTACAGTTAGTAAACCGAATATTCCAAACATATGGATTCACAACCTACACAAAAAAATTTTGTGCAGCTTGTCATACTTGTAACAAGCACCATGCACAAGGGGCATTTAAACCCAAGCAAGGAAGCTTTCCTATACCACTGTATCCGTTCCATACTATTTGTATGGATCTCATAGAATTGAATAAGTGTGAGGGAAAAAAAATATTGTCTAGTCATTGTAGATATGTTTTCTAAATGGGTAGAAGCTTTTCCAACCAAAAATCCAGATGAATCAACAGTGGCGAAAGCCCTGATAAAAGAAATAATCCCTAGATTTGGCATACTGGAAAGGATTTATAGTGACAATGGCACACATTTTGTCAATCAGACAATCCAGAAACTTGGAAGATTTTTTGAAATCTCCTTGAAGAATCATTGTGCCTACCACCCACAATCAGCAGGACTGGTGGAAAGGTACAATGGAACCCTTAAAAATAAACTCAGAAAGTTAGTTAGTGAAACTCAGAAGAAATGGGTATACTGTTTGCCTTTGGCACTGCTGAGTATGAGAACGGTTCCAAATGTGAAGGGTTTGACTCCCTTCGAAATGATTTTTGGAAGAGCATATTATGTGCCTCAGTGGAAAGATCTCATGCCTGCAGAGCAAGAGGCTGACAGTTCATTAGCTAGTTATATAAAGAAACTGTTAACAAATAAATCTGTTTTGCAGTTTAACTCTTTTTCAGATAAGGAACAGACCAGACCGGTGGAAGCAGTTTTGGTCCCGGGAACGTGGGTGTGGCTAAAAGTGACGAAGAGGAAGAATTGGGCAAGTCCAAAGTGGGAAGGATCATACCAGGTACTGTTGGCAATGCCTACTGCAGTCAGAGTGGCTGAGAGGACATCCTGGGTCCATTTGACACACTGCAAACCGGTAAAGAATTTTCAACGTGATAAAAACCTTGTGACTGATATACAAGGGCAAAATGGCCAAGAACAAAGTGAATAGAAATATAGATCAACCCCAGAGATGTTGCATAATCATTTTGTTGAGTATACATTTATTGACTATAATTGTGACAATTTTCCTCTTGTGGTTTATCCTACACTCAACCACACAAGTGAAAGTGGGAAGGCGTGACGAAACATCCATAGACTGGCATCCAAATTTTAACACATACCTTGCCATGAAGCGTGTATATGCAGAGACTATGAACATTTCAAATTGCTGGGTCTGTACAGCTATACCAACAGCATATGGAGGACTGATAATGTCCGCTGTCCCTCTGGGAATAAATGAGACTTGGGAGAATTTACTTTTTGATACACGAACTGTGAGATCACAGGACAAAATAGCTTTATTTTTACCTGTCACACAAAAGGGAATTGTATGTTTCTATAAAAATGACACTCTCCAGGTGGGCTGGAGCAATTGTAATATAACAATATCTTATCGGTGTTATATTAAGACTAGTAATGGCAATACTCTTTGCAATACTAATTATGACTCATATTTGAACTCACTGAAAACAACCATGAATGAAATTCGCAAGAATCCTGTTTTATTTAAACAATTGTCAGTTATAGACCAGAAAATGTTTCATGCAGGGTTAATGCATATTAGTACTAAAGTAGAAAATTGTTATTTTATTTGTGGGAAAAAGGCATATAAATGGCTACCTCAGAATTGGTCCAGCAGTTGTTTTTTGGGTTATTTGGTTCCGGCTATAAGACATACTGCAGAACTACCTTTGGGTAAGATACGAAACGTGAGAGAAGCAGCCCGAAAACCTGAAGGTCCAGTCGAGAAACCTGTAAATCCAGTAGGACGGATCGAAGCTGGCTGGAAAGACCATAATAACATAAAGGACAAAAGCAAATTGACTCATATGGACTTGAGTGACAGTGTTATATCTTGGGCAGGAATATTCCCAGCATATGGAGCAGTCAAATCAATCTGGGAGTTAAGGAAACTGTTGAAACTTCTCAAAGTAATGAGTAATGAGTAATGCAACTAGAACTGGTGAGTGATGAACTGAATGCAATGAGAACTGTTGTGCTACAAAATCGAATGGCTCTTGACTTCACCCTAGCGGTGAGAGGTGGTACGTGCGCGCTTATCAAAGAAGAATGCTGTGCATGCATACCGGATAATAGGCATGAAATTAACAATCACCTAGAGGTAATTCAGCAAGTATCAGCCATGACTGAACCAGGCTCAAACCCACTGACGGACTTTTTCCAGAATCTATTTGGGGGGTGGGGTTCCATCCTAATGAATATTCTGATTGCCATTTGTGTGGGTATACTCCTAATAGGAGCATGTGTTTGTTGTGGAATTCCCTGCATGAAAAGATTAATCAAAGATTTTATTGATGTATCTGTTACTGAAACTTTGTACCAAGATATTGAGATTGAAAAGTTGATCTCAGACGAAACTTTTTCTGAAGTATAGATCAAATGACTCACCTAGCTGAAAATCCTTAATGGAAGAGGTTAGGAGACGAAATAACATTATGCATACTTCAAAATAGAATAAAAAGAATTAATAGGGGGGAAATGTTAGAAAAATATGCATTTGAATATATGTGAAATGCTAGTTTAAAAGCAAAGTAGTATGTAATGCATTTTATTCTATTAATGATATAACAAAAAGGATGAATTCATGTGTAATTGCAAAGTAGTTCTGAAACTGCAGTGTGGCTTGTAGCAAGTTGACCTCTGACCATGGCAGTTGCTAGCTTAGCAAATCTTAATTTTTATGCTTCTCACAAGTGATTATCTGCTGGGTCAGGAAATTAAATATGTGAAATAATGAAATCTTCTGCTCTTTCCTGCTGGGATGATTTGGCCTTGTGTATGTGCTACTAAGATAACACACAGCTGTTGGGAAAGTGTTACTGGGAACAAAGAAGTATATTAAAAGATTGAATCTGCCATTGTATTCGAACTGATATGAAACCTTGAAGAAGTAACTTAATAGAAAAACATTATGTCTGACCAGGTGGATAGCAAGGCTGTATTGTTACCAGAGGAGAACTTTTTTAAAATATACAGCATCAACAATATTTTATGAATAGTGGACTGTAAGCTAAAGTGATGTAGATGCCCTGTTACATATCACGTCAGTAAGGTGGGCACAACTTGAATGCAGACTATAAAACTTGTACACTTCCTGTTTCATGTTAGACAAAATCCTGTACTTGTACGTTTTTTGCCTCCTGGTGTACACTAGTAAACTTTTGAACCTGAACCTCCTGTGTATTGATTTCTTGATTTTATTTAACAGCTTAGATTTCAGTTTGACAGAATTATCTAGTAACAAGTTAACCTTTATAACCCTTATCATCACTGCACATCAATCATGGTAAAACTTGACTTGAAGTAACAGTAATTTCTTTGGGAACACGAGCAATGTCTAGTATGTTCCATTCCCTGGTCGTTTTTTTTTTACAATCTGAAGCAATTGTTGTTCCTGAATATACGCTGTGAATAATTTCCTTACTAACATTGTTGAATCAGTATTACTCCAGTCTGTTTCTGGTAAATTTAAGTCCCCAGCTAATATTATTCTTCCCTCCTGTGTTTCATGCAAGAAATGTATGAATTGCTCTAGGTCATCTGCACTTGACTTTGGTGGTCTATACACCCCAATGATTGTTATATGTTCCAGGGTTGTCTTTATTGTCATAATTAAACAGTCTATAGTATCGGTGTTATCAATGAACATGTAATAATCACAGGTCTCATAGTTATCTTTAATCCCTATCATAACACTTCCACCTGATTTTTTGTTAAAATGTCTGTTACAGTAAAAACATTTATAACCTGACAGAACTGGTTTCCAGTCATTGTTCTTTAACCAACTTTCACAAACAATAACAACATCAATCTTGTGAGAATGTAGCAAATTATCCAATAAAAAACTTTATTATTAATGCTCCCAGCATTAACAACAATCAGAGATGTATCAAATGTTGCTATCTGTGAACTGTTACATTTTCAACCTGGCAAAAATCTTGCCTAGTGTCTGTCAAATATCGCGAAATATTTGCTGCAAAAATTCTCTTCCCTGCTCTTGGCAAATGCACACCATCCTGTCTGAACTCATGTGTGCCCAAAACACGGCTTGGATGCTCTACACATTTCTATTTTTTAAAACAGGACATTTTTCCATGAAGTATTTACCCCAAAAATCATTTCATTCACAGTGACCTGACTATCCTTTCTGTAGGTGATTTGTGAAAAATACATCCTAACACCAGTACAAGCTATACTATCTAAGAGGGCTGTCAGTTCCCTACTAACAGTCAGAGAATCCTTGCAGGTGACATAATTTGTACCAACATGAATAAAAACAAATCCATACTTCCTTACATTAAGGCATTCCAAGGCTTGTCTCACATCTTCTAGTTTTGTTCTTGGAAAGCATAACACTAGTTGATGTTCATTATCACCTCTGCAAATATAAGTATCAGTTCCTCTAATAACTGAATCTCCAATTACAAGAATATGTTTGCTGGTCAGCTCTGAAGAATCTTCAGCTTCTAATACAGTATTATCTGCTCTATCAATTGTTATGAAGGATAGATCTTCATCACTGTTAGTCTTATTAATCACACTGTTTTCGTTATGTATTAAATTCTCACCCAGCTGGTATTGTAAATCCAGAGCTTGAGCCATGTAGTAAACATCTGTCTTTCTCTTCTTTTTTTCTTACAGTAATGTTCTTCAATCCTTCCACATTCAGTTTTGATTTCTTCCTTTTCACCTGCCCCTTGCTTCTCTTTTCTACCTCCTCCTTTGGAAAGATGATGCCTTTTTCTGTAGACTGAAGGTTTTCTGATAGACAAATATCATTTCCTGTCATCTGTGTGTTGCATAACAACGTAGTATCCTTTTACTACGTATTCTCGTTCCTTTACAGTCATTAATTTGTTTCTTTTTGTAACTTATTTGTTCTGAACTTCTTCCTTTCTTTTTTTTTGTTTCCTTCTAAACAAACTGGATCCTCAGATTGCTGAATACTTGCATCCAGAATTTCAAAGTTGCCAGGGGCATAGTCTTGTCTCATAGGGGTTGAGTGATTCTTGGGGGATTCTGTCTGAAACTTAAGAACTACCCTGCACATTAATGGAAAGGGTTGAAAAGTAAACAGGAGCATCCCTGTCCAAATAATAGGAAAGGCATCTGTCTTCCAGGGCTTCTTGCATGGTGTCCTAGAGCAGAACATTTCCAGCTGATTGTTCAGGGAGGAGGAAAAGAGGTCAACTTGAGGAACTCCCCACAGATGATCATATCTTGGAAGACCCTCTGATCTAATTTCCATCTGTGAGGATCTGCCCTTGTCCTGCTTAGCTTATCTGCCACACAGTTTTACTTTGACAGAAGACAGAATACCTGTAGAGTGAGGTTGTGACATTCCAGAAACACAATCCTGTGAGAAGGAGTTAAGGAAGATTTATGAATGTTTTCTTGGCATCTCAGCTTGTGTAAGAGATCTCTCACCTAAGAGAGAGAGGCAGAGATTCCTGATGCATTGAAAAATACTCTTCAAAAATAAGTAAGTCATTTAAGTATGGAAAAATGTGGATACCCTGTAGCCTGCAATGAGCTATAACTGGAGCTAGACACTTTGGAATAACTCTTGGTACAGTGGATAGTACAAAGGGTAAGGCAGATAACTGATAATGTTATCCAGGTGTACAACACCTTAAGAAACAACAGAAGTCTGGATAAATTGGGATGTGATGATAAACATCTTTTAAATGTAGAAGTACCAGGAAACTTGAATAAGAAAGAATATATAACTATTTGAAAAATGACATCACTTTGAATTTGAGCACTATCCCAAACAGGTTTAGGAAAGAAATACTCAGACTTGGTCTCCATGCATTTTCTTTCCTCACAATGAAACACATGCTTGAATAAAACCTTTTCCCATATGGAAAAGGGGAACTGGTTCTATTGCATCCTGGGATAGCATGCAATGAAGAACATCTGAAAGTAAAACAGTCTGGTCTGGAGGATGAGCAATTACTCCCTAGAAATGAGGAATTTCCTCCCATTGCCATCTGTAACCTTGATGAATGATCTTCAGAGCCCATTTGTCTGAAACAATTATTGCAAAAGAGAAACGTGAAGATTCAGACTTTCTGCAAGACAAAAGGGGGTGTCAAAGTCCCTTAAGCAGTAACTCTGACTTATTGGACTGCCCTTGGATTTGGGAGTTTCCAAAATTCTTGTTGGAACATCCTTGCCATTTCTTTGTAAAAGTATGTTTACTTCCATTTTGTTCAGACAGTTTATTTTGTTTCTTACCAATATTGGATGAGAAGTTAGAGAGAATCTCTTTCAAAATCTGGACAAGAAGGACTAAAAAATCTTAAGATTCCCTGTATCAGTTTACCCCTCTCATCACACTATCTGATCACCTATATAGCAGAGAGGCAAAAAACTAAATTTCTATCCAAAGGAGAATTTAAAATTTTATTTTTAACATTATCTAGGAAGTTCTGAAAATGCAGCCATGCAAACATCCTCAAAACAGTACCAGTGGCCATAGCCTGGAAGAAGTGTCAACAGTCATACACACAATGTATACAATGAGTAGTGACTTGAGCAATAGAAGAAATTAAATTATTTAAAGCAGATTTTTCCTCATAAGAAGAAACTGCAGACAAAACATTCCTCATACTTTCAAAATTTGTCAGAACAGACTTTAACATATGAGCCTGACAATTCAAAATTCTGAAAATCAAAGTTGCAGAATTATACACATTTTCCCATATTTATCAATAATCTTCCCATCCTTATCAGAAGCAGAAGGATTACCTAAAGCTATAACTGCTGGATTAGGTTTTGAACAAGTGTATATAAACTTAAAAGTCTGAGGAGCTTTATACATCCTATCTGCCTTTATATGAGCAGTGGAATGACTGCCAGGAAAACTGCAGGCAGTAACACACACATACTGCAAGGCAGAAAAAATGGAAGAATGTGTGCAAGTTCTGGAAATTCCTTCTGTAGCAGCTCATATTATATCCTGAGTAACTGAGAAACCTCAGTGTTCTCCCACTGAAAACACAGGCACATTCTAGAAATAGCCTCAGAGTAAGACACCCTCCTCCAAGCGGATCAGATATCTGAAGAGGAAACCCTGTATCTGTGCCTTGACTCTCCTGTCCAGATTAATAATCTTTAATGTATTTAGGAAAGGAAGAGTCCCTCTTTTTTACCAGAATCTACCTTATAAGAAGGATTAATAGCCTGAATTTACCTGGAGCCAGACCCAGTAAACTACTCATGACTAAGGAAATTTGAGGAAGCTACATGCTTAGTTTTCTGCTTCTTTTTGATAGGTAAAATGGGGCCAACAGTTGTTATCAATGGCAGCAGGAGCGGGTTCCCTAGGGATAGGTACAATAGTCTGACAAAACAGAAAAGCCTTCCCTATTCCCTCTCCCAATACTGAATGGAGTGGCTTTCCCTTGGCCACTGAGGGAACCCCAACAGCTGCAAAGGATGTAACTAACGCCCAGTCCATAGTGGTTGTAGGTGCTATACCAGAGGGGTTCAGGGTGAAAGATGAGTGATCTGAGGTATAACAAATTGTCACAGCAGAGTCACACATCTGTGGCTGAGACAAACTGCTAGCCTGCTGTGGTAACATAGGCTATTTGCCTAACTTTTTCTTTTTGTGACTAGAAGAAGGACCAACCATGGGAATGGCAATTTGTTCCATGGTCAAACCAAAAGTGGTGCCCCTTTCCCAGGAAAAACAAGCAACAAATGCAGGTAATAATAAAAAAAAAATCTTCAAAAAAGTCACTTTCCCCCAGATAAACACAGCAAAAGGTACTTTTAAACACTCTGCCAGCCCCACAAAGTGAAATAAACACAATTTCTTCTTAGAAACAATGTTTTAGTTACTTTAAACAACTTTTAAACTGACAAGAAAAAGGAGAGCTTCTCTTTAAAAGTATACTGCAGTCTCATGACACATACACCTAGCTTTCAAATAAATTTCCTGAAGAGTCAAGTATAAATAATAAGCAAAGTTATTAAGTGAAATTTTTTTTCTCCCAAAGGGAACGTATCTGCCCAGCAAAAGAACAACACAAGATGACCATTGATCCTCAAAAGCCTCAGAGGAGTGTAGTCTTCAACAACAGTAACGCTCTGAAGGGCTTGCCTCCCACACTTGTCTTTTAGTCAACTCAGCTTGAGCTGCTTGACAGTTTGTGTGTGTGTGGAAGGTGCCCTGAAGCTTTGGAGCTGATCGGCTATTAAATCCTTGGCAGGATATAACCCATATAGCTAAGGCTACTGCAACAGTGATTAATATGATGAACATATTAGAAATTTTCTTAAGTTTGAATTTTTTGTTCTCTCCCATCATTTGTTGTTGTATTATGAATGGATAGTGTAGAAGACTTAGGGAGACTCAATACAATTCCAGCAATATGTGTTACAGACTTGTAAGTTTTGGTGATGCCTTCTGTTTCCTGTTTAATATTGTTTTGTAATTAAAACTAAATAATCTGATTGCTGCAAAGACTTTTGAAAGTATTACTGGGATATATAATATATATCACTTTGTTTATTAGGAGTTTTTGATAGCCATTCATTACTAATAACAATATTATTATTCCAATTAACAGAATAAATATATTGGAAATAGTAACACACTCTGTATATTATTACTGATTGCTGGGTAGCAATAATGCCATTGGTATCAGCTATATAAAATTGTGATATGTCTGCTGTTTACATTACAAGGTTTAAGGTTTATCACGATATGAAAATGAGTGCATGTTTTAGATGCATTATTCTGTCGATCTGATGATTATCTCAGCATAGCTTTTTTCTACATTTTATCCTTGGACACGTCAATGTCCTTTACATATCCTATGCGAAGTAGGGTAAATAATAATTCTAAAGATTTATCCCATGTCCTTGATTTGCCAAAGTAATGTCTTATGTAGGTTTAACAAAAATATTTTATATAACTAAATAAATATAGTTCTTTGAAATCATCCCATCAGAAAATAAAGAGAAAAAAAAATGGCTGTGTCAAGTTGTATTAACAGTGACCATCTATCCAACTTCTTAAATATATTTGAAACACATAGGGTAGGATTCACGAAGCCTCTGTGTAAGTGATACATGACTTACACGGAGGCTGCAGTTAAATGGTGTGACGTCAGCATGTCATGCATATGCATGAGGGCATGCTGAATCACACCTAAGGCTAACACGGTCTGCGGAAGACAGTAGGGGGCGTGTCCGCAGGCCGAGCCCTGCAAGCGGACACGCCCCCAGAAGAGTAAAATTGCCCAAAGTAAACACCCACGATAGAGGCCATGGAAATGTGAATAAACATAACACAACACATGCCCCCACAGACTATGAACATAAAATATATAAATGAACATGTTATATATTTTTTTTAAATTGTAAAGATGTTTGCCCGTGAGTGTGCTCGTTTGCGCGGGAGTGCCCGTCGCTTAGCCACAGTTAGCAGTCAGTGGAAAAGGATATAAGAACTAAATATGCAAAGTAAGCCAAGAAGCAATAGCGTAGTGGTAGAGACATCAGCTGAAGAACAGGCATTTGTGGTTTGAGCCCCCACAACATCAATTTTTATTTTTAGTAAAATAAGCACGAAACAAGTCCCTGACAAATATGTACACATATAAAATCATAGTTTATGTAAAATGTAATGAAATAGTCCATTTATTTTGAAGAAATGTGAGATAACAAAACAATAAAAAATGCGAGATGTGCCTATAGCTGAGCTACAGTTTAACAAGGTGAGTGCATCTGCCCGTAGGTGAGCAATGGTTCAACAGGTGCAAAATGAGTGCCCGTAGGTGAGCTGTGGTTTAACACGTTGAAACTGTGTGCCCCTAGCTGAGCTGAGCGTAATATGCATGCTGACAGCCAAATGAAGCGTAAACCAGCGTAACCCGTTTGCGCAGAGCTGCGCACCGCACCAACAAGCTAACCGACGGGCAACGTTGAGCAAGCTGTATCAAAACTGCCTTTACACAGACACACCCCCAAGCCTGTCTAGACAGTCATAAAAAATAAAAAGCAGTGGCCAGGTTCGAACCCAGGATACTATGCACCATAGTCAAGGTACTGAACCACTAAGCCATGACAGCAGTACCTAGCAATGCAATAATAGCAAATATATAGGAATGAATACAAAGTGGAGCATGACAAAGCAGGTTTTGTGAAGTTGATACAATTCCAAAATGGCCAATCACGGATATGTGCGGGAAAAACGGCATATATAAGCCCCATAGGCGGGAATACACAGCATAAACGATTGTAGAACTAACTTGCAGCCAGAATGTCAGGAGTAGGTGAGGGTAGTTGCTTTCGAGCACAGAGGTGGGGCATTGAGGAGTCCAGATACATGGTCTGGCTCCTAGACCACAATCATGAGGCCCAACTCATGCAGGGCCAGGTCCTGTGGGGAGCATATAGGGCTGAGGCGTGGGACCGGTTGGCTCATGATCTCACCAGTGCCACAGGATTCCAAGGACTGGTGAGCAGGTCCGTCACCACCATGCGGACCTGAAGAGATGCAAGCAGGACCAATTGAACCTTTGGATCCAGGAGGCCCGGCAAATGCCCAGCGCCTCACTACTGAGTAAGTTACATTTAATTACGTATGTAAGAAATTAAACTAGCTGATATTATGGAGATGTGTATTCCAATATTACTTCATTTATATTACACCTGCAGGTGTCCATTCTGCGAACCGCAGAACCTATGGTGATAGGCTGGTGTGGTTGCGCCACCAGGCAGGTCAGTAATCCTCTCCCAGTAACTGTAAAGAAATATAAAGTATGACAGTTAGCAAAAGAGTGCAGTGTAGTCACTAAGTAATAAAATGTGCAAGTAACAGTGTAAGAGTGTTTGCAAGTATTGCTTGATTACAAAAGTGTGTTTCAGTCTGTAATCCAAACAGAAAAATTAAAATGTCTGAAATAAAGTCTGAAATAAAGATGCCCCACCTGTAATATAATAGTACACAACCTGCAGCAGGCTGAAAAGTACAGCTGCAGAAGATGAGCAAATCACATGTGTGAAATATACCCCTGTTGAAATACTGAAACATGACAGAAGTGAGACTGCTGGAAAGGATTGTAATAACTACAGGTAAAACATGTCAATAAAGCCTAGAAGTAAGTACCATCCTGAATAGTAAAATGAAAACAAGTGAGAGAGTGTGAGAAAGAGTTATGAATCCACCAATAAAGTAGTAATAACCCCTGAATAAAGTATACTGCAGTCAGTACAGAATGAAATGAATGTGAGAAGCAGAACCAAACAGCAAAATCTGTTCAAAGTGTTGCTGCAGCTGGGATGTGTATCCGAAAATCTGGATATGTTGCTCTCAGTCTGCAATATGCAGATAGTATAATTGTCTGACATACCAAACATCCACAGTTGTCTATAGCTATATAAAGCAAATGTAGCAGGATGATGTAGCTGAACAAAGCCAGATATGAATGTGTATGAAGAACAATAAAATGTATATTGATGTAGCAGTAACAGTCCTATCACCAAATTGAAGTAGTTATCATATAGGAAACTGTAGTTAGAACAGTAGTGTGTATATATGTGCAGCTATTAGAAATGTACAGCATATGTATTGGTATTCGAAGGTGTTAATATTATTTTCTTCACCCCACCCTATAACCACATATAACCCATTCCACGTGAAAATGGTATGTGCAATCACAGTTAACACCCCTGGACATTTGTCCTGTTGGGTCATAAATATTTGCATGTCCGTTGATGCATCTGCCATGTTCATACATCCAAACCTGATGGCCTGTTGCCATCAATCAACCCTGCATGTTGTTGGACTGTGTATTGCTGTTCAAATTATGCATGTGTTATGCTCGCTGTTCAATGGTGTGAATATCTGGGTGTTTGGTTAATGGGAATACTAATGCATGCTGTTACAACTAATTGCGAATGGTATTGTATGTTACTAACCCAAACTGTCATGACATAATGCAAAACATAGGACGACAGGGAAGGCGGGTTCCAGCGGACCCACCTCTCCCACCTCAGCTGGCGAGTGCACCTGGCACTAGTGCCCAGTCTGGACCCTCCTCTGGTGGCCCTGTGCCACCTGCAGGTGGAAGTGCTGTAGGGGATGGGGCTCATCTCCCCTCTGCAAGCGTGGCCGGAGGAGAACCACCACTCACCCTCCATAGCATCCGGACTGTGGTGCGTAGGGAGATCCGGGACTCTGTTCTTGGGCCCCTACGCCAGCTTGAGGCACAGGTGGCACAACTTACGGGCATGCCTGTTGCCCGGCCTACACAGCCCCCAGCACAGCCCTGTCCTGGGCAGTGAAGGAACAGTGGCAACTGCCCATGGGTGGGGATATCAGTTCCACTGTTGCCATCTGTGTGCTCATGGGCTCTAGATATCCAAACATCCGTCCCCGTCAATTGTGTAAACCCCCCCACACGTGTCATACACTGCCCCTGTATGCATCTTGTTTGTCTTGTCTGTTGACCTACCCAACCTACCTCCCCAGCTATACCAACTTCCTTCACCTGACATACCACTCTCACCTGAAAAAAAAAAAAAAAGGCACTCTGTACCCACAAAAAAATTACACCCCATACATAGCTGCCCATTCTGCACACATATCTGCTGGACATGAAAACTATCAATTACAATTGGCTGTACAACAAGTATTATTGTTGTCTTGACACCTCTCTCAGGGGTGGAAGGTTTCAAATGTCACACCAAATTACATACATATGCACAGCTGTTGCTGATGAAGAAATGAGCAGCTATGGGCCTTACCTACATCCCTCCTGCAAATCCCAAGCTTGTTTCCCTACTGTCTTACCCTCTTTGTGACCCCTTTTTCACCACTTTCCTGTCTCCCCATTTTCATTTCTTTCAAAGAAAATAGCGCGGGTGTGCGCCAGAGTAAGCACTGTTAAGCGGTTGTAAGCGGGTGTGCGCGGGTGTGCACGGAGCTGAACGCCAGTGCACATGGGTGAGCTCCGTGCAAACCAGCGCTAACCCGGTTACAACTGCTTAAAAGTGCCTTAGTCACTCTGATTGACAGGTCCTGTAGTCAGTTCAAAAGCAAAATAAAATCCCACTGTCAGTCCCGAACCCAGGACCTTGGAAACAGTAGCCTGCATGACCTACCACTAAGCCACAACTCTTATACAAGAACATTGTGCTAAAATAAATATATCATGTAATAGTAGGAATGAATGTAAAGGGAATATAGGATGTGTAGTACACAAAGCATGTCATTTATACTTACTGTCAAAACTAGTGGATTTCCATAATAGTAGTGTGTGTACAGAAACAGCCATGCTAGTTGGTAGCTAGTAGGTAATAATGTCAGTTAATGTACATATATAAATGTATGTATATTTACATATGTATATATATATATATATATATATATATATATATATATATATATATAGTTGTAGGTGTCAGTGTGCATACACACTTACTACAGGAAACAGGAGAGAGGAATGGAGAAATGTGAATCTACAACACAGCCTGAATCATGAGAGAGATACTAACCTTTACACTCACAGAACAGTGTCCACAGCATACCAGCATGGTCCCCGCCCTTACAATCTGAAAGGGCAATGCCTATCTCACATACCATTTTATAGCACTGTCCTGAAATCACAGTGAGAACTGGAATCAGTAGGCAACTGGCTGCATGCAATTAGCAAATGCTGGCTTACAATTGGTGCAGAGGCCATCACATGGACTTATGCAGATACCTACAAAAGCATTCTGTACTCACACTCCACACATGCAATACGTTCATTGCACTGTCTGGAGGCAGACAGAGAGAGAGAGAGAGAGACAGACAGACAGAGACAGAGAGAGAGAGAAAAAAAAAAACACAAACAACAACACACGGTACACACACTGAGTCTAAGCTGTCAGCAGTGACAGTAGCAAGCCGTGCCAGCAGCAGCAGGAAGCAGTAGTAGCAGTAACGCAACCAGCTGCGACAAACACAGGTAATGTAAAGTAGCAGGTTAATAGTCTGCATACTGTGAACCCTCCATATGTGTCATAGGTCTGTATCTATAGGTATGTCCATGTGATATGTTGTGTGCACGTAGTTCCTCCAAAAGGGGATGACTATACATTACATGTCAGTCAGTGTTAGGCCATGATCCTGGCAGCAGTTTTCTGTTGCAGTGAGGCCTGTCTGTAGGATGTGTGTGTCAGCTGGTGTAATGACTATGGCGCTTAGTTAGCAGTCATCTGGGAACTTTGTCATCCACAACCCGCACATCTTCGCTTTTACATCTGAGAAATAAATGCCAAACAAGAGGGGTCCTAGGACAGAGGCCTGTGGGATACCACATGTGACTGGCATTGAGTCTGACATGGCTCCTACAATATCGATATTATGGATTCTGTATGTCAACCAGTGTGCAACCTATCATGTGACATATGTAGTAACATGTAAGCTAATGAGCTTGTCTATGATGCCTGAGTGGAGTACTGTGTTGAAGGCCTTAGGCAAGTCCAGGTAGGCTGTATGGGTTGCGTTGCCCTCATCAATGGCTGTAGTGACTGTTTTGAAAGGTCAACCAGGTTCAAAAGGCAGGATCAGCCCATCACAAAGGCAAACTGGCCAGGAACAAGTGTCTGCAGGTACCCAATATCGCTGTATATGCGTCCCATACTGAATCATTCCATAGCTTACCAGACCAGGCTGGTTAAGCTTATGGTGCGGTAGTTCCCAGGGTCAGTAGAGGTGCCTCCTTAGTGGAGTGGGACCACTGTTGCTGTATGCCAGTGTTCAGGTACATATCCTGTAGTACAGCCAAGGTTAAATATCAGTCTTATATGTGGTCGTATGTACTCTTGGAGTTCACGTAGCACACATCCAGGGATACCATCAGGTTACATTGATGCTGTGTGTTCTGCTTTGCTGAGGGCGGCCCTCACCTGGACATGTGAGATGATAGGGAGGTTACATTCAGCTGTGATAAGTATTTCTACTTGTGGGGGAGAAGGAGGGGGGATACGTGCACCGAACCTGTCTGCAAGAATGTTGCCAATATCTGTGTGTTCGGTGAATGTTAAGTAGGTGTGTATTAACTCAGAGCATATCTGAGGCGTTTGGTCCATATGTGTAACATAACTGAAGAAGGCCTTGTGGTTAACTATAGTGTTCGTGGCCATTTCCCTCACAGAGTAGGCCGTGGATGTTGTTATGAGAGACCGTAGCTTATTACCAGTGCTGACCACAGATGCCTTCCCTTAATGTGAATCTGCTCTGTCCTGCAGTAGCCTCCTTCTATTGTTATACAATCTGCCTTTGGCTGGGGTCCACTGGACAGGATGCCTAACCTTTGTGCATAGGGTCTGGGTTAGAAATGTGTGTGCATGTTCCATGCAACCTTTGGGATGTCCGTGGGAAGCATTCGCAAAGGGGTCAGCAGTGTGGGTTGTGGCTTCCACTGGCCCAGTGGGCTGCATGGATACCATCTCAGTCCTAACAAGTGAATAACTGTCTAATCACATACATATCAAAGTAGTCTACTGTGCTGGTGGTGGTGGGATATGTATATCCAGGCCGAGTAACTTGTGTCCAGATCACACTAGTGGATGGCGTTCCACATACAGTACCTTGGTATGAACCCCCAGAGTGAGATTGTGCATTGGACCTGTCGCAGTGTGCTGACCGATGGGGCATGCTACTATGTTGTATGGAATGTGGCAGGTATTGTTGCACAGGTGTTGGCTGAGCACTGATATCTGGCCATGTACTTGTGTATCCACCAAGAGACACACACATGCTACATATGGGAGTAGTAGTATATCACTACAGTTGAGTATCATGTATAGTATGTGTGCCATATATTGCTGACATAGTCTGCTGATATCCTGTTTGTGTTCTCTTCCAGGGACATGGCGCATCAGCGTAATCCCACCTACTCTGCAGCAGAAGATGAGGTGATACACCAGAGCCTGGTGCGGGATTATGACATACTGTTTTCCCGCACCAGCCAGAATCAGCAGGAGAGGGCTGCACTGTGGCAAGACCTTGTCCGTAGGGTAAATGACATTGGCACACATAATAGGACATATGAGCAGGTACGACATCACTGCAGTGATTTAATCAGAAATGTCCGTCAGCGTGCATCGGATATCCACAGGCAACAGGTTGCCACAGGAGGTGGGGTGGCCACACATCCCCCCTAACCAGACTGGAGGGGCTACTCCTAAGTGTTGTGGCTCCAGCCCCGGAACAGCAACAGCAATACACCTGCATCATGATGGAGGCTGGATCCACACAGCAGCACGACATGGAGCGTGCAGGTAATATGCCATATGTACACTTGACTGTTCTGTACACTGTTAGTTTATGCATGTGTAAGGTGTGTCTGTGATATGTACTGTCAATATAGTATGTAATTGTGCAGGTGTGATATTGGCAATATCAGCAGCTGGCATGTGAAAGGCAACTGGTGTACTACTGCACTGTATCATATGCAGTATCAATGGCACAGTTGTGCCCACTGACATTAATCTCCTCATTTCTGCAGGTCCCTCCAGTGTTACAGCAAGGCAGGCCATCCATGCTGGTGAGTGTGTTTTAACAATACCTATAATAGTCCTGATAGTGCTAGTAATACTAGTGTAACTCAGTAGTGCTCTGTGTGTATACTGCGGGGTGTGCATGTGTGCATGTGTGAATGTGTGCATGTGTGCCTCTGTCCACGTGTGCATGTGTGCATGTCTGCCTGTGTCTACGTGTGCATGTGTGCATGTGTGCCTGTGTCCATGTGTGCATGTGTGCATGTGTGCATGTGTCCACGTGTGCGTGTGTGCATGTGTACATGTGTCCACATGTGCATGTGTGCCTGTGTCCATGTGTGCATGTGTGCATGTGTGCACGTGTGCATGTGTGCCTGTGTGCCTGTGTCCATGTGTGCATGTGTGCATAAGTGCATCACTGGTAACATTGTGTGGACATTGTAAACTGTGTTTCCTGTCTTCCTCCCACAGGTTCTGGTACTGCTCTGGTGTCCTGCAGCAGGGAACCTGAATCTGGTGCCACAGGTACGGGTAATGATGATATCTGTGTAATGGCACAGGAAGGTGTGTCAGGGTCCGCCATTGGTCAACCAATTGACAGTACACAGCTGTCAACCCCATCATTGCGCACAGTCATCCTGCCAGTACATCCTATGTCACCATTGTCCCTAGGTGATGGACAGGATACAGTGGGCATTGACCAGGGTAATGTGGTATCTGTGGCACATGCTTCACCACACAGCAGCCATGGGCAGGGTCCTGCGATGGTACCACACAGACAGTTGCCCATGGGTTCTCGTGGGAGCATCCGTGGGTGTACTGCCTCTGGCAGACGTGCCCAAAGAGGTCTGACAACCTCAGCTATGTTTCGGGCTGTCATGCAGGCACAGTCGTGTATGGAAAGGTACACCAGGCAGGGTCTGAGGGAGCTGAGAGCATGCCGCACAGCCATGACTGACAGTATGCGTGACATCGCGGATGCTATTCGTAATTTCACCGATGTCATAGACAGACGTTGTGGGGACATATTACAGCAGTTCCACAACCACATGTCCATGAGCCAGGGCAATGGTGGGCGGTTGCGACGTCGACGTGGCCGTATGCCAGCAACAGCAGCAGCTGGCAGTCGGCACGGATGACAACAGGCCCGCGGACACCCCCATAGTGCCAGCAGCAGCCCCAGCAATGCTGGGTCTGTGCTGTCATCGGAACGCCCCAGGAGACCACGTGCACGTGGCTCTGGACAGTCCCAACAGGGACCTGTGTCCAGTCAACACACTTCCGCTTCTGATGACAGTACCCAGTCTGGCTCAGTACTGGATACAGTCCATAGCACCCCTGCCAGGCACAGGTACCGTGTCCGTGCCCACAGACACTGATCTGTATGACCTGCCAGGTGCAGTCTGTGGCTGTCCACAAACCCCTGTATATGGCAGCCATGAGGTGGAAATGTGTACGTGCATACACACATGCGAAATGTTAACACCTAGGGCTACCACATACACGCACACAATGCACCAACAGTGCCCCATCCTGTACTGCTGTCCCTCACCAACACACATACACACACATGTCAATTGGTGGTATCAGTGGCAGACTCAGGCATACCTAATTCACACCCTGTGCATATGATGAAACTGTGCCACCTCCTGCAATCTCCAACATCAGTGCAGGAACAGGTAAACATGTTGCTGATGCACAGGGTGACTGCATAGAAGTGTATTAGTAGTATCATGTTGATAACAGTACAGTGTGCTGATATGACTGTGTGTATATCCCAGCATGCCTGATGCAGTAACCGTATGACTGTCCTGAATTGTTATCTACACCCATAGTACGTACCAAAGTGTAACAGATGCACATTATTGCATACCGGTGGTAAGGATGTCAACAGATAGCCACATACATGGGTAGCACAGGGGGGAAGCTAATGCAAGTAGTGATACGCAATGATGGACATGTACAGTAATGGTGGCAAGTTGCCCACAACGACTATGCAATGTGGATGTTTGCGCATGTTGATATGTGTGCAGTACCAATGTAATCCGAATCACAATTAACTATGACATAATATCAGTTCTACCATGGACATCTGTGCTGTGCATTCCTGGGTACATGTTGATAGTGCCTACATATTTGCACTGTTACCTACTGTTAGTGTTACCCCTTCTTTGTTGTACAATGGACTACTTCCAGCCCTGCTTACTGTAGCTTTGTTTGCATGCATGTTCGCTTGGGGTTCCCTGGAACACTGCTTCCACCTGCAATGCAGAGTTACACTGCTTCTGTGGACTCCTAGTGACATCTGCATAATGTACTATACGTATGTCAAGTTTACACATGACAGAACATCACTGTCTGTCCTGTTCGCATGTACGTTGCCTGTGACACATTGCACATGTCTTACCTGGCATTTACCCACGTGTGCAGTCATATATGCCAGTGCTATGAAATCAGTAGCAGTACACCCACACATACACACCTTCAGTATGTTGTTCCCCATTGGCCCTATGTGTTGGTAATCACCATGGCAATCACACTACTATGGTAGCATGTGCAAAGGTAACCTGTGAATCACCTCTATGGTCCAGTTGTGGTTTATGTGAGTCATGTGGCGATGTCACAGCTGCCACATGTATGCAGTCAACCCTCACCCCTGGCCAGGAACGTACAACACATGTGTGGGATGCCACCACATAGCCAATCTGGGGACTGAGCACTCTGAACCCAGTAATGCCATACCCTGTCAGGTGGCATGACATACTACAGTGACTACAATACCAGTCAGACATAGACCCGCACTGACAGCAATCTGAACACACTGGGGCATACTTGGAGACTCAGAATAGCATCCTGCCTGAGCATCACACACCTCCGCAGCTGGCACACAGGCATACGTTACGTCGGAACAGAGTACATGCCACACATGGCACACACATCCCGTGTGCCACACACTCACAGCCTGTAGGGCTACACAACACACCTGCTACAGATGTGTCAGGTACCTCTCTTGGCCGCTGCAGTGGGGTCCCGCTCAACAGGCTGTACATGGTGAAGGCCACAGTGATATGCCTGTGGGGCACTATGGTCCACCACAAAACACATGCATACAGGTCAGTCAGAGGCATGGACACATATGACTCAGTCATTGACCATGCCACTATGGATGACCTGAGACATACCTCCCTGGACTACATGATAGGGAACATAGAAGGGATCTCTCAGCATGTGGCACGGGCCAGTATGAGCCTGATCTTGGTTGCCATCATACCCTCACCAGGAATGCTACCACTATATGTAGGAAGGGTGTTCTATGTCTACATTCTGCTCAATCTCCAATGTCATTCATAGGGTATCCACTGGCTGTCAACATGTGCTTACATGCTAGGGAAGCCACAATGATATGCGAGGGGCTGCTTGCACGTGACACCCATGGGCCATTGTATATTGGCGAAGCCCCTTGATACACACATAGTGCCTTATGCTGCAGGACACGGATTACATAGCCACCTCCGCGGGTATCACACAGGATAGGACACTAACAGTGATGCTACACAACACCAGCAGTGTACACCGCAAGATGCATGCACTGGACACTGTCCTCAGCACGGTGAACGCAATGTCTGTGCAGTACCAGAGTCCTGATTCACGGCTCACAGGTGCAACCCATCACTGCCAGGTTATACCTCATACCATGCCTGTCGTCCCCTACACATGTAACACACATGGACAGGGGGGTGGTATCCCAAGGCACCACAGATACACACACCTCCAGGTTGTTGGCACAGCACAAAGCATCAGGCCCTATTCATGTGCAGCTAACAGTGTGTTGGACTGCCTTCTGGTTCATAGCCTGGCACACACAACCCTCCCATACACAGGAAACCCACCTATCCTCCATAACAACACTGGCAATATGACTGTCTCAAGAAATGTCTTTATATGGCTGGACTGCATCCAGCCAAACATTGTGCGTGAGCATTACTTTAGCTACAACACACTAGTTGAAAGGTTCCCAGCATGTGGTCACTGAATTGCAGTGGAATAACATGTTACCACTCCCACAACAGGTGGGAACATGCAGCACCTGTACATCGACTACATGTAGACTATATGGCCCAGACCAGATGTGTATCCCCTGCTGTAGGTATTTTACCATATACACCCACACTGTATAGACACATACCGCGTGCGGCCCCTGCACAGTAAGACACAGTCATATTGTTATGCATTGCGAATACCATTTATCCACTCGAGGCACGTGTCAGACATGGTAACTACTGCAGGTCACAGGTATTTATGTGTATGTGTCACACACATACATCATGTGTGCATTGCCATTGCTGGTTTAGGCAATGGCATGCATTGTTATGCACAAAGACCCACACAAGGTCATAATGTGTGACACAACCACACGTGGCAGTTGTGGGTTTCCAAAACATACCTATCTGTACTCTGACAATGGTAATAGACCCAGTAGCAGAGCGCACTATTGGCATTACTGGTCAAGTAGCCCTGTTTGGCTGTGCTGATAGTGTGGTGACATCCCCTGTGTTTACTGGGGGAATATGCAGCATCTGGTGTATTGTAGTATTTGCCAAAAGGATCTGTTCTCTCACACGTGCAATTACACACACCCTACTACCCCCCCATACACACACACACACACACACACACACACACGATTCATACCCCTATCTAACTATGTCACGACACGTGAGAGAGACGCATTAGCAAAGCGCACTATTCAGATTACTAGGAGGTTCCTCTTCTCCGGCTGTACTTATAGGGTGCTGACATCATCAGTGTTTGGAAAGGGTAATGTGCATCATGTAGTGTGATCTCCTGATTGCCAAAAAGAACATGTTTTTCATACAAAATTGCACACACACAAACTCCCCACATACAAACACACACACACTTGCAAGTTTCAAACCCCTACCTAACTATGACACTTGAGAAAGACGCTTTAGCAGAGTGCGCTATTCAGATTACTAGGAGGTGTTCTTTCTCCAGCTGTATGTATAGGGTGCTGACATCATCAGTGTATGGAAAGGGTAATGTGCATCATGTAGTGTGATCTCCTGATTGCCAAAAAGAACATGTTTTTCATATAGAATTGCACACACACAAACGCCCCACATCCAAACACACACACACACACTTGCCATTTGCAGGTTTCAAACCCCTACCTAACTATGTTATGACACTTAAGAGAGACGCTTTAGCAGAGGGCACTATTTGGATTACTGGGAGGTGTCTCTTCTCCAGCTGTATGTATAGGGTGCTGACATCATCAGTGTTTGGAAAGGGTAATGTGCATCATGTAGTGTGATCTCCTGATTGCCAAAAATAACATGGCTGTCATACAGAATTGCACACACACAAACTCCCCACATCCAAACACACACACTTGCAGGTTTCAAATTCCTACCTAACTACGTTATGACACTTGAGAGAGATGCATTAGCAGAGTGTGCTATTCAAATTACTGGGAGGTTTCCCTTCTCCTGCTGTACTTATAGGGTGCTGACATCATCCGTGCTTAGATAGGGGAATGTGCAGAGTGCTTTCACAGTTGCCAAAAGGGACATTTCCCTCACACAGACTTGTACACACACTAAGCCCCCTCCACACACACTGGGTAGTTGCAGGATTCAAACCCCTATCTAACTATGTTATGACACTCCTGACAGATGCATTAGCAGAGCGCGCTATTCGAATTACTGGGAGGTTTCTCTTCTCCTGCTGTACTTATAGGGTGCTGACATCATCCGTGCTTAGATAGGGGAATGTGCATCCTGTAGAGTGCTTTCATAGTTGCCAAAAGGGACATCTCCCTCACACAGACTTGCACACACACTAACCCCCCTCCACACACACTGGGCAGTTGCAAGATTCAAACCCCTACCTAACTATGTTATGACACTTGTGACAGACGCATTAGCAGAGCGTGCTATTCAAATTACTGTGAAGTTTCCCTTCTCCTGCAGTACGTATAGGGTGCTGACATCATCCGTGCTTAGATAGGGGAATGTGCATCCTGTAGAGTGCTTTCACAGTTACCAAAAGGGACATCTCCCTCACACAGACTTGCACACACACTAAACCTCCTCCACACACACTGGGCAGTTACAGGATTCAAACCCCTATCTAACTATGTCATGACACTCCTGACAGATGCATTAGCAGAGCGCGCTATTCAAATTATTGGGAAGTTTCCCTTCTCCTGCTGTACTTATAGGGTGCTGACATCATCCGTGCTTAGATAGGGGAATGTGCATCCTGTAGAGTACTTTCACAGTTGCCGAAAGGGGCATCTCCCTCACACAGACTTGCACACACATCAACCCCGCTCACCCACACACACACACACACACACACACACACACACACACACACACACACACACACACACACTGGTCTGCACCTGCAGTATTTATAGGGTGCTGACATCTTTATTTCTATAGAGGTATGTACATCTAGTACTACCTGTCAGGTGGGGGATAGCATATATATGCATTTGCAGCCACCTACGTCAGGGTCAGATATGCACATCGCACTGGCAGATTATGTTCTATACCATGCTTCGTGACCACAGGACCTGTAACACACAACACAACCAGTCCAGAACACCACTCCCACATCCAGGACACACACTTTGCTTCCCTGGGAACAGTGCCGGGATATACAGGTGTTCACATACACCATTCCAGTTGTTAACATCAGGTACAGGTATATTGTGTGTGAGAACTACTCAGGTCTCTACCACTTTACCCTACAGCCACTACAGTTTTGTGGGTCCATGTGTTATGGCAGAACCACTCACCACAGCCACATGGGGGAATACATATTGCACCTGTCTATCTGCAACATGGGTACTCACTGTTCCACACCAGAAGTAGACCACCATTGTTGATATCTGACCATACCCACCTTTCCCTGGACATCCATATCCCATCCCCACCCCCAGGCAAGGTTGTCACTGCAAACAAACTGTATTTAGCACAAGCAGACTCTGCACTTGTGAAGACTGGGGTGGACGACTTCAAAGGACCCATGCTGGGGGACTATACTGACCACTCTGCATAATCCTTGACAATTGCATTCTATGAGCATGTGTAAGGTTTGCATTGATCATGCTATCCCACATATACCCATGACTGCTCCACAACAAGACACCTGTCAGGTGTACACCAGCCATATATGAGCCGTCCAACAGACAGAGTGAGCTAATACATTGCAGAGCTGTAGCCCACAGAGGGAGGACATCTGTGAACAGTACCGGCACAACACTTCATTCCCACATAATCATCACAACACAGTGTTGACAGTGGAATTGTCCAGACAATGCAGATAGGGCTCCCCTCAGTCTGTTATTGATGGCCACTTACTGTTAGAGGTCCTTAGCAACCCTCTTCCAGCACACACCAACAACATGGCTGTGGCTTAGCACATTCAAACCCTGGGATCTCCACTGTGCCCCTGCTTGACAGAGGCACAGCTCACTAGCCTCACACGTTGCCTTATGTGACCTACTTTACAGTGGCACAGTAGCTTACTGTACTGGGGATGCAGATACCAAGCACACTCTGGCTAAGCTGTCATTCCCTAGGGCAACAAGCCTAGTATTGACCTCTACACCCATATGTTCAATTGTCAGATGCACAATATTTGTTCTGCTGTTATACTGTTTGCAGGTCTTTATTGCCATAGCATTCCCTGTTCCTATGAACAACTTGTGTATCTGTGGAAGATGTTTGAATATGAGGGCGATCCACTATATCACTTATGTCTCTGTAGTCATTTACTGCGTGCACTGGGCAGATTGCTGTGTTGTGGTTGGTTCCTGGAATGACACGTACAAATACCAGATATGTGTGGCCAACTGCTAAACGGAGATATGGCCCAAGTGTGTGAGCATGCCCAGTTCAGCCTTTCCATGGCATGTTGTCTGACATATGCCTCATTTATCAAAGTGTCCGAGCATGCCCAGTGTGAGCTTTCCATATGTTGAACTCTGAAGTCCACCACATATTTGGGTGTGTGTGAACTTCAACAATATCTCACGTTTATGGTTGTGTGTTGGGTGTCATGTTGTGTACTAACTGGCCAACTGCTTCATGTCTGCCACAACAGGGATTATACTGTGCCTGCAGGGATTGCATGGGATACTTTGCAGACAGTTCTCAACATACTTTCATAATGACCTAACACTGTAGTACCGTATAGTGTACTGGTTCAGTACTTTCACTGTGGTGGACAGTATCCTGGGCTTTAGTCCTATCACTGCTTGACATCTTCATAGTGAGCACAACAGACTGTGTAGGGGCCAGTTATGCAGATATGACCATGTTGCATTATGTTCAGATATGGACTACCTACACCAGGCTTGTCCAACATTGGTAGTGTATTCCACAACATAGGTGGACATTGGCAAACACTAGCAATGTTCCTTAGGCCATTTCTGATGCTAGTCACAGAGTGTGTTTGTCCTTCGACACACATTGTAACTGGAGTTTGCCCTGACATATGTCATGGTTAGTATACTGTGCCTCCGTCTACCTATGACATAACAGTGATACCCAGGGTTAACCTACCATCTCCCATCCACTCATCGGGATTCCTCTTGAGGGGTGTCGATAGGTGACTCTCTGGCTGACCTGTACTGGGAGTTTACTCAAGAGTGGGGGTGGCTTCTGTGTTATGGATCATTCAGTACAGCTTGTCCTATGTATGTCAGTGCTGGGGTTCAGGTCTCTCATGTGCATAGCTCACTGCCATTCAGATTGTACAAGGTGCAGCATGTTCATTGATTCCAGCTTGGACATGGCTTCATACATCAGGCACAGCTTGCCTCTGGCTGGGCAGTATGGCAGTGTGTGGAGCTGCAGTTTGTTTACTCAGGCAACACATGGCATCTGTTCATGCTCTTTGCTACTCCTGGTGGGGTACTGTTGTGGACTTTACAGTTGATGGAGGTGTCTGCTGAGGTATATCCCACAGGGGCTATTGTAGTCACTTGTGACTGATGAAGGATGACTGCAGAGCCACAGTGACCTCCCCTTATCTACATCTGACAACCTTCATGATTGGGTGGGTATATGGTATGTTTCTGCGAACACTACAGCCACATGTTTGTCCAGTGCAGGATATCTATCACCTTGTGTCCCCAGGTCTCTCATTACATGTTAGGTATGTAATGGGTTAACACCTGTGTGGTAATTTGTGGGCACTTACTGTATATCCACGGTGGTTGTCTATACACAGTTCTGCAATTAGCTTGCTGACATGGCTATGGCTCCAGTTGTCTGTTTCTAGGTGGCCCTTTTGTGGGTTGCTTGTGTCAGCTGGGGGTTGGATATGGTGGGCTGTTTGTACTCCTCTGCATACATGTTCAGTCACAGTCCTTCCATGTTGGCCTGTACCTATGGGACATATATACGGAACGGGGGGAGGCCCAGGACCAAGCCTTGTGGGATGCCACTTATATCTGCTTTGTAGTCTGACATGGATGCAGCATGTCTGACCATGTCAGTTCTGTCTTTGGTCTGGTTTACAACCCCTCTACTGACATAGGGGTATATATTTAAGCTGGTGAACATATCCATACTGTACTCGTAGGGTACTGTCTGGAAGCATATGCACGGTCCAGCTACGCTGTGTGGACCACATTGCCCTCATCAATGACCTTAATGACTGTTTCAAATGGGTCAAACATGTTTAGGGGCAGGATCTGCAGTTACGACAGCCACACTGTGTAGGGTCCGGTATCAGTAGGTCTACGATATCTTTATGTCTGTGGTACATACTGATCCTTTCCATAGCTGTGCAGACCAAGCTTGTCAGGATCCTGGGGTGGTAGTTTGCAGTATCCATTCAGGCAACACCTTTGTTGTGAAGGACCACTGTTGTCGTACACTGCTCTTTGGGTACATATCCTGTGGTAAGGCTGACACTGGGCAGTAGTGTGATTTGGCATTCCATTATTCTTGGAGTCCATGTTGGCTTCAGCCCAGGACACCATCACATACCTTTGCTGCTGTGTGTTTTGCTTTGCAGATGATGGCTGTTACCTCAGCATCTGCAATGTCAGGGGACCAGCAGTCTGCTGGGATAGATATTTTGCATTCTGGGGGGGGGGGTTGCACTGCACCTGTCAGGTTGCATGTTGGCAATATGTGTGTGTGTTTGGTATGTTGTTTGTAATATCTGCGTGATTCGGAGCATATCTGTGGATTCCCAACATTGTTCCTACCATCAGTTAAGTAAGCCTTGTGATTATCCTTAGTGTCCTGTACAATTTGTATCTTCATAGGTTCATGGGTTCATACTAGGCTATCCACCCTAGGGCATTAGTAAGCCAAGCCAGAGTGTGTGTGTCTTTTGCCGCCCCTTGCTATGTGACTATTATGGCCATTTATGTTTTCTTTACTGTGCCTCTGTCTGGACGTGACACAGTGAAGACCCCCAGTGTACATGTACGATCATCCATCCACTTGGCAATATACCTGTTGAGGGGTGTCAGTGAGGGGCTCTGCCTAACATGGATTGGGATCCTGTTTCTGGGTGTGGGGAGCCTCTGGGTTATGTATCTGTCCCTCCAGCACATCTTATTTCATTATGTGTTGAGGCTGACATCTGTCACTCTCACAGCTCCAATGGCTTTGATTTCCTGTGGTGGAGCATGTCCATTACACCTGTGTTGGACATGGCCTTGTACAAATGACATACAATGCCTCTGTGTAGGCAGTCTGTGACTGCATTCAGCTGGGGTGTCTACAGCCAGGCAGCATATGACATATATTTGACACCCTTTATCCTCTTGGTGGGGGTACCTTTGAGGTCTTCCGAACTGCTGCAGGTATCAGGTACGGTACATCCCATATGAGTCATTGTACTAGATAATGGGTCTGATAAGGGAACAGTACAGGGGCACAGTGACCTCTCTTGATGTAGATGTGAATCCTTTCATGATACGGTGTCCAATATCGACAGTCTTCCTAGCCACATTGGCATTGTGAGTGTCACATGACAGTTTACTGTCGACTTGTGTCCCTAGGTCCCTGATTACTCCTTGCATACATAATGGTTTACCACCTATGTGGTAATTTGTGAGTACCTTGTCTGGTATTTGGTGGGACATTCATACTGTCAAGTGTCTTCAGGATGTCTGGGTGGGGTTCTTGTGTGTGAGAGTGTGGTCTGTTGCATGCTACAGACTGTACAGCAGTTTTGACTACACTTAGGTGCACATGGGTGGTCTCCGCTGCTTCGTGCATTGTCAGTTAACTGGCCGTATGGGTGTCTGTGCTGCATATGGATACTCCCCCTCCTTTGATGTTTTGGTCCAGGTGTTGGGGCCATAACGCATGATATGTGGCAGAACCTGGTAGTGCTGGTGTGCTATCAGTAGGCTTGCAGCAGGCTTCTGTCACTGCACAGACATCAATGTTCTCCATACTGGGAAGTGCCTCATGGACATGCATATTGCAGTTTACACATCTGGCATTGGTCAGCATTACCCTTATGTTTCTTACCACTTATGTTTTCTAGGGTGGTGGGTTACTCTTTTTGGCCTTGCCTACGTATGGCTCTATGGAGGTGGCAAAGGCCTTATCCAGTATCCAGACGCCCAGGGGTAACAGGTGCAAGCCATCCCTGGAACAGCAGCATGGTTTGTCATGCATGACATCTCAAGCAGACAGACATTAGACCCTCTTGGACTGAAAGCTGTAACTGTGCCACCTGTTAAAGCTGATCATTCTGTGTTTGTACTGTGGCATCATTCTTGGTGAGGGTTGGATGCTGCAAACGGCCAGTGTCATACTGGCCTGGGGTACATACTCAGAGAGCTCATCCATGTCTCTTTTCATGTAGTCCAGGGAGGTATATCTCAGGTCATTCACACCAGCATGGACAATGAGTGCATCATATTTCTGCTTGCTTTGGGGTGACCTACGTACTTGTGTTATGTGGCATATTGTGGCAGCCTACAGGCAGCTTACTCTACCCTTTCCCTTGTTCAGTCTGGTGAGTGGGACAGCAGCATGTCTGCCTATACAGACACCTATTACAACTGTATCAGGCATGTTGTTTCTCCTTCTGGCCTGTGACTGTTTGGCACACCAGCTTTGTGTACTATGTGTTGCATGTGCTATGTTTGGAGGTTGTGGTTGCTTGGGATCTGCTTTGGAGGCTTCTGTTGGTGTGGTGTGTTTGTAATTAGGGCCTCTGGGAATGTTTTTCTGTGTTTATGTGTTTGGTTTACAGTTGTGATAGGTCTATGTGGGACTGGGTTTGTGGTGTATGTGGTTACCTTCTCCTCCTGACTAGTTTTGACAGTACTGAGTTGGGGAGCTCAGCCTCCGGTTTGGATACATGGTTGCATCTCTCACATATATTTGTATTTATTGGGGGGAGTTGTGGGTTGTCTGTGTACTTGGGCCAGGTGTCACATTGCCTCTGGATTCACAGATTCTACTTGTTGTGGCTGGCCTTAGTGGATTGTATGTGTGGACATATTTTATTGCCATACTACTGATCAGTGATTACTTCCCTTTTATGTTTGCTCTATCATGTAGTAGCTTCCTCATTCTCTTGCATGGTTTGGTAATGGCTGGAGTCCAGCATGCCAGATGCCTGCGTGTATGGCATTGTGTCTTGTTGTTATTTGTGATTGCATACTCCAAGCATTCCTGGCTGTGTTCATGGAATGCCTGTATAACATGTTCTGTGGTGTGTCCCATATTCTGCACTTGCACAGGGCCTTTCGTGGATTCCACATCAGTTTGGAGGGGTGCAACCTATGCTTTACACATGTTTTTCGCTGTGGTTTTCTGGCCAGGGACTGTGGTCAGGATGTGTATATCCGGTGTGATTACTCTATGGTCTGGTCTTACCAGTGAGGAATACACTTCTCATCTTGCCATCCAGTACACATGTTGCTGATTATCACATCCAGTATGCTTACCCCTCTTGTGGGAGTGGTACGTTGTTCCTGGGCATTTTGGTTTATGGATTCTGGGAACTTTTCTCCTACTGTGTTGGTGCTAGTATAATGCTCCCAGTGTATGTCTGGATATTTTCAGTCAAGCAATATAATGTGGTTTGGGGGGCTTGATATATTCATGTATTCCAACATAGGCCAGGTGCAGTTCCTGGTATTAGGACAGTAGTCTGCAGCAGGCTATTTACTGGGAGGCGGTTTTAGCCATTGGTATTTGACCATGGCTAATCCATGCTGCTTCTTGTTGTGGTACCAACATGGGGGTGTGGTTATCCTTGACATTTATTGCTAGTCACCCTCCTTTTGTAGCTTGTTCCATGTTTTGCGGCTGTACAGCACAGTATGAGGTGTAACCTGGTAGTGTTAGGGTGCTGATGTGAGCCTTGACCCAGTTTTCTATTACAGGACTGATATCAACATTCTCCTTACTGTGTGCATTTACACTGCTCACATCTTGCATTTTAGACTTCTGGCATTGGGTAGCATTACATCTAGGTTCCTATCCCTTGTGGTACCTATGAAGGTGGGTTTGTGTTTTGAGACTTACCTATTCAGGGCATGCTGTGGGTACTGACAGCCTTTGCCAGTATCCATGGGGCCTGGATTGATAGGTGCACGCCACCCCTAGCAGGTGGTGCATCATGTCATGCTTCGCATGTCTTCCCAGGCTGAAACACATTGGCTCCCCTTTGACTAACTGCATTACTTCAGCCAGTTATTGCAACTGATCATCCCATTGTCATTTTGTGGCTTCATGCTTGGTGAGGGTGGATGTTAGTCAGGGTCCTCAGGTGTGCATATAGTACATGGTGTTACATTACTTAACACATGGCATTCATGCCTCAGGTGGTGCTGCAGGGCTGCCTCTGTCAGATGCGCATATTACACTCCCTGTACATGTTTGTGAGCAGGTCATGTCATTTTGGGCATCCCTGTTATTATTTGAGTGAGTCAGAGGGGGTATCATTCCCAGGGTTTCTACTGAGCCAGTGTATGTGCTATGCGTTGCCTCTTTGCCAAGGCCAGGGCATACTGGGCACGCCTCCTTCTGCCTACTGGGGCAGGCTCAGGTTGTTCCTCCTCCGAGTCATGCTCTGCCTGTGATGGCCTTGGCAATGGTGGGGGGCTGTTTGGCCCAGCCCTATGCTGGTCCTGCTGCAGCTGTTTTTGCAAGATCATATTATGTAGCATAGCACATACCATGACAATTTGGGTACATGTAGTTGGTGTGTACTGCAAGGCTCCACCAGATGTGTCCAGACACCAAAACCGTGACTTGAGCAGCCCAAACACACGCTCTATTACATTACGTGTTTGTGCGTGTGCCTCATTATGGCGTTCCTGTTCAGGTGTGTGTGCATTTCTGATGGGTGTCATCAGCCACAGCTCCAGTGCATAACCTGCATCCCCCACTAGGTGTCCGTGTGGGATGTTCCCATTGGCAAATGTCTGGTACAGCTGCGTCAAATGCCAGATGTGGGAATCATGGTAGCTCCCAGGGCAGCCAGCACACACATTCATTATTATGCCCTGGGCATCACACATGACCTGGCAGTTGATGGAGGGGAAGCCCTTGCGGTTAATGTAGGCCCTACCCCGCTCACCGGCTGGTGCTTTGATGCATATGTGCGTGCAGTCTATTGCACCCACTACCTCAGGGTATTCCGCTATTTGCTGGAAGAGACGCATAGTGCTGGCCAATACCTCATGGGCATTGGGGAAATATACATGATCACCGACATGTGCTGACATGGCATCCAGGAACTGGTGCAGTACCCTGGAGGCTGATGCCTGTGATATCCCCATCATATCACCAGTTGGTCTCTGGAACATACCTGTTGCTAGTATTCTTAGGCCAACACATACCTTGGTTTCCACTGGGATGGGTTCCCCTCTGTTGGTTCTGTGTGTGAGGCGTGGCCTGCACAGCTCAACTATTTGCTGCAGGAGCTCTCTGTCCACTCTAGCGCTCTACTATCTCCAGCTCATGTAACCCATGGTAGGTGACCCTGGGCCTGTACACTCTTCTCCGTCTCCTCACTGTGGGTTGTCTGGCACCATCTGCATTGTCACCACCCTCAGCAAGTCGCCTATGTCTCATTATGACAGCTATGGCAGCCCCTAACATTTCTGCTCTGAGTTAAGCTTTTTCAGTTTTCACTTCTAATAGCTTACTCCTGTCTTGCAGTGTCTCTTGAGAGAAACATCCTGCACTGCTGTTTGCAGAGTTTTAAGTGCTGGGCTGGGCTACTATTCTGCCTGTGTAATTGCCTGCTTCTAATTGTTTTCACCTGCTAGCTCCAGCAGTATTCCCTGCTAGCTTCCTACTAATTCTGTTGCTTCCTTTTTCCTTTCTGTTTCCTCAGGGGGGAGCAGCGTGCATACCAGAAACACACACACAGTGGCTTACACGCGCGCACACATGCTTACACGGTTCAGGATCTGCCTATTCGGGTTAAAACGCGCGCACACCAGCGCAAACAGTGTTAAACATCTACCAAGACGCTCCAACATGCTCAGTCTGCCCTACACGCGTGCACACCAGCGCAAACAGTGTTAAACATCTGCCACCATGCTCCCACATGCTCAGTCTGCCTTACACGCGCGCACACTGCCCTACTCGCGCTTCATGGCACGCACATGTGCGCATGCACTCCCAGCAAGAAACTTTGGTGTAAGTAACAGTGTACACCTTCCATTTCTTGACTTTCCCATGCTTATCTTGTGGCACTCCTCTTTCCCTGATCTGTGTCTGTCATCTGTCATGTTACACTGACCTCCAATGAACTGCATTTCTTTCTACCATTCCCCCCTGTGATGTCACCTATCTCCTACTCTATTCCTCCCCCTTATGTATCTCTTACACTACTCAGACTGTGCTCATTTGCTATGTGACTGTGGGATTCAGTATCCTAACACTCATTTACATGAGATTGCCTACTAATGCTTAGTTACATGTCTTAGACTCAGCTTCCCCCCTTAGCAACCACCACACGGTGGCCATGTTGTTTTTGGTCTGCTGGTCCGTGCATTGTCATTCCATGTATTGCATAAAACCCACATTTGTGGGTTTATAACCTTCATTTTTATGTTTTATACAGCGCAGCCCGAAAAAAATTATATTTTTATAAATTTTGCATCGGGTTACCTTGCCAATGGCCACATATTTGGCCATTGGCATGCTGCCTGACACATATGCACCCTTTATTTGGCGCTGACATGGCTCCGTTGTGATTTTTGCAGAAACGTACTCAGTTGTCAACTGAGTACATTTCTGCAGCTAAAACGTCTCTTACACGGGCTGGTTTCTGCTTCATGGATCGCTAATATACCTCATTTGCATACCTTTCGGCTGCAAGAGAGGTATTTAGCATATCCACGCCCAGTCCGTGTAAGAGACATTTTAGCTGGTCTCTTACACGGAGTTTAGGGCTGTTCCTGGATTGTGAGGCTTGCATGGAGTGTTACACGTCTCTTACACTCCGTGCAAGCCTTCGTGAATCCTGCCCATAGTCATTTCATCACGTAATTGAAAAAAAAAATGTTTACATGTTTTGTTATTCAAGGTTCATATTTACCTATTCAATATATCAATCAGTGGTCACAGTAAGAGCAATACCTAATTAATATATTAATCACTTAAATGCACAACAGCTGAAGAAATTAAGGAAATCAAAGCACAATGAACATTGAGTGGATGGGGCATATTAAAACTGTGAGGATGAGCAGCTCTACATAACTCTCTCAATAATTTTTTTTTACTTAGAAACTGCCGCAACTGATCACATGACAAGGAATGCCATATTGGATAATGCTACCCTAAATGTAACTGTTGACAGATGATTGCACAAGTCATCTTCTATTATAGATGCTGAGTAATCCACTATTTGAAAACAATTATGTCCTGTAAAAAAGTGTCATATGTAATAAACTGGGGGTACCTACTTCCAAGCACAAGCTTAGCATTCCTGCATCTTTATAATACTAATAAGACTGCTTCTGAGATCCCAGCACATGAGTGTTTAAGCCATCAGTGGCAAACTGTTACTTAATCAATATCATGACCACGGCTTTTTGATGTAAAATTATTATAGAAAAGCATTTTTAGCCATACATTTCTACTCTAAGGTTCATTGGTGGGTACTAGGCTAATGACTCCTGATAAAAGTAAGCAGAGGCCTTAGAGGTGAACCATTTACAGGCTGCGTATGTCCATTAGAAACATAGGTGCCAAACCAGGGATTAATTTCCTGTTCCCCGTCCAGTTGTCCATGTTATGCTTGAATTAGCTTAGAAAGGAAATTTACTTCACGTGATGGGGAGAATATTCCAAAGAAGGAGTAGTCTCTAGGATACATATCTGTCTCTCAAGAAGGTCCTATTTATATCAAAGGCAAGGTTTAAGGCTTTAGAATGGGTAACTCTGTTGTTGTTTGTTTTGTGAATATGCAGAAGGTCCATCAAAGTGGAGTCTGAAAATACCTTGTATGGCAGGTATAGATCTTCCCTCTCAACAGCTTGTAGGAGACAGAATACAGAGATTCAGCTATGAGGCAGTCTGCAGAGGACATGTTACTTATACCTATATTCTTTTAATGAGGAACCTCTGTGGATGTTCCAGTAGTTGGATGTGCCTGGTTAGGTGCATATAACCAAATTAATACAAGCTCCATAAGAATCACATGGACTTCATCATATGGATGAAAGCGCTTAGCATTTATTCATTAAATCTTTTTTATGTGTTTTCATTTTTATAAGAGTTGCACATTTCTTCTTAGGAGACTTCTCAGTTCTGATTTCCTGGGTCCTCTCTGTGAGCCAGCTGGTTATCCGCCAGGTGACATTAGAGTTTATGCCTAGCCTTTTGAGTTTGTCAACAATGCCCAAGTGTGGTATTGCATCAAATGCCTTGGTTAGATCAAGGTAGGCATTGCAACCCATTTTGCCCTCATCCATTGCTTTGGTAATCTGAAAGAAGACAACCAGGTTGAGAAGGCATACACCTAATGAAACCAAACTGGGCTGGGTTTAGTGTCTGGAGGTTTGCTATGTCATTATTGATAATTCCATGGTAATTCTTTCCATGTTTTACATATGACACTAATGAGATTTATTGGTCTGTAGTCTCTGAGATCTGTAGATGACCCACTTTTGTGAAGAGGGATGATGTTTGCTTTTCTCCATTTGTGATGCATGAAACATGTTTGGAGTCTATGGTTAAATAGTCATTCTAGAGGGCCAGATACATGGAATCTATTTATCATCCAAATGTGCTTTTGAAATACAAAACATTGCTTCCTTTCATGAATACATGAAAGAACAGACTGAAACATTTACTGAGTACATGCCATTGACATTTAGACTGATAATATCAAGCAATGTCATACTAGTTAGTACAAATCACAGGTGGAAATGAATATATCCAGACCGCACACGCGTGCGCACGCGCACACACACACGCACACACACACACACACACACACACACACACACACACACACACACACACACACACACACACACACAGTCTCTTTGCAGGAGACCAGAAAGCAAAAAATGCATGATGAGACAAATGGAAACTCTGGGAATCAAACCCATATCTGCTGCCAGTAGCAAACTGTGTTAACTCTAACAGCTCTGTGACAAACTGTCAGTATATTTATCCTATAAATAAAATTGAGAATGAAAGAAAGAAGTGCATAATAACACACAAGAAAAACGAAACATAAAAATTACCAAAACTATATATGTTTAATCCCCTTCTACCCCTACCCATCACTGCACAACCTCAAGCTGTTCTCCATGGCTTCTGCTCTCACTAGTCCCTGAATTCCTCAATAACACCTTGCTGGGTACTCCTGTATTGGAAACTTCACTGGGTTAGCCCCTTATCTCCTTAGGAAGTCAAACTTAACAGTACTCTTTGTTTAGACCCCAAGGAGCAAAGGATTCAATGGAGAGGGATGAGCATGGAGTCAGAGAGCCATCATTATCACAGTGGCTGATCCATTTCTCTAGCTGTGGTGGCAGCTGCTGCAACAAACTTAGGATTTTGTTGCTGCCATCTTGCGTAAAGAGATGTCCTGCAGGGTTTTTGGTCTCCACCAGACATCACACTGGCATTGGGTTTCCCCCTCATCCTCTGTGGGGTAGGAGAGCTGCCACTGGATACTTCAGCCTATACCCCTGGCCAGCTCTACTGATATCAGTCTCTTCCCAAACTCTTGTCACCAGCAGCACAAACAGACAGCCTGCCTCTGCACCATCATGCTGGCAAAATTTGTCAAAAATATTATCTGGAATTCATAGAACTACAATGAACTTCTGCTCAGCCTTTGCAGAGTTAAGTGGCATTATGCAGCAACATAGGCAGATAGAAAATATCCAGACTTCTACATGCACAGCATAACTGCAGCTAGCCACATTTCAGGGTAGTTAAATGATCTATGCCACAACTATTCAAGTAGAGATATTTGTGTAGTATAAACCATACCCTGAAGTACAGCAGCCTATCTACATAGCAATTCTGCACCACATTGTACAATCTTGTAAAAACACAGACTTTGACATCCAAACTATAAAGCACTGCATGTATTAGAGAGTCTGTTAGCATATCTCTTAGATGTGTGACACAGAGTCACAGAAAGCTGTAAAGCCATGCTAATGTATCCACATATATAAACACCTGTAATATGCATAAAACAGAATAGCAGAAAAAAGGGTCAGAGCAAGCAGGGAGTCACACAAAAGAGAATATATAGGGGTGTGCAGGATTAAGGAAAAGGAGGATAACATTTTTGGGGTGGATACGGCCCCATGTTTTCTACATGTAGAAAGACTAAAGTTGGAGAAGAGTGAAAGAAAAGGCAAAGTAGGAAATGGGACTGGTGAGACACACAGACACAGAAAGCACAGACAGACAGACAGATGAAGGTGGAGGTGCAGCCACTAGGAAGGGGATACTTTCAAAGGATGGGGAGACAAACAGAGGGTAGACAATTGCTGATGGGGACAACTGGACTATGTATAGGGTATGGGATTGCAACACACGAGGAAAACAGCAGCATGAATAGGGATTAGGGTGAGGTATGAGCAGTAGTTTGCTGTTTACCAACCTAGCTGAGAGGGACATTACAGATATTCATCACCATAAAATGCATCAAGGTGGCCAGTGTTATAGGCCACACTCTCACCTGGCAGCCCAGTGGTAAATGCCAGATGGGTGAGTGAATCTGCAGTCCACCCCAGGAAGATTTCCATCCCGGCCATATACCTTGCCACTGCTCTTCCCACCACAGCCTTGACCAACTGTTTCAGCTGTGCTTGGGCCAACTCAGGTAATGCAGGTAGGCTGCCTGAAGGTGAAGGGCCAGGATCCCCCTCTAATGAGGCAATCATTCTGCTCAGCCACAGACTCGGGTGCAGTAAGTAGTTGGCATAAGTGAATCGATCCTGATAATAAAAAATATTTAAAACACTTATCAGCATTTGTGAGTGAAACTAAGCATGGCTGACTGCAAAACTCTTCTGTCTCCTGTGGTATAATTACTGTCACATTCTGCACATGCTGAAATAGAAAAGACCCATCAGAGAATTGTAACAACAGTAAAGAAAGATGGTAGAATAGCAAAAACAAGTCAAAGTATAATTCATATGTTCCCCTGCTTACCTGATGGAGAACATGCAGCTGTGTGTCCCACTCTGCACATTAGCATATGTAAGCAGAAAATGGAACAGTTGCACATGAGGACACACCACGTAGTTTGTATGCACTGTGTGGTCATGCAGTATAACTCCATCCTAGAACATGTCCCTATAGAAACAAACATGACATTGGTCATATTACATTAAGTGCCTACCTCACTACCTCCTGAAATGGAACATCCAGACGGTAGTACTCATATTTTCTAAGCTGACCTTCAGAAATATGTTCCAGTAACAGCCATGAAGGAGATAAAGCATAATCCAGCTCTCTTTGTGCAGCATACACACACTCTCTGATGGACACTGATGTTAGCTGCCCTTGTGGGCCATTTTAAGCCTAGCCTAGCCAATTTCCCTCAAAGGTGGAAATCAAACCTTGTGCATTGTGTCTGATAAGTAGAGACCATGAACGTTATGCCAACACCACTCCCAAATTGTCTCCAAAGATGAACACACAGTCAAGTTGCCTGCAGTGAGATTAGAACCCATACAGATATCTACAGAACACAGTACTTAACACTAGCACAACAGTAACAGTACAAGTCTAAGTAAATACTAGGCAATCAATCTACAGACTATTACATGCCTAACAAATAAACTGGCAGTGACCAAAGGTGAGAATTAAATTTCATACATTGAGTTTATGAGGCAAACACCCAAATTTCCTATAAATTACAATATTGACAGCACCCCCCCGGAATTCCAAATGAGTGGTGTGACATTTGGGAACACAGGTTGATAGCAATATGAACTTCAAACACCAAGTTTCCACAGTAGTAATGAATGCCTTCTATGTAGTTCACCTCATAAGTAAGGGCATAGCATCCAGGTCAAGGGTTGTTATAATTCGGGTCTACTTCACATTGTCGAAGGCCAACAATATCAAAGCTGATATTGTTGGCACCAGATTAGCAAAAGCAAAAAACATCCAACGTTTAAATGAAAATCTCCGTAAGGGGAGATTTCCATTTAGTTCAATGTAGTGTGGTCTCGGAGTTGGTATATTTAAGTAGGGGGGGGGTGCAGCCCCCCACATGGAGGGTGAAGGAGGGCTTGCCTCCCTTCTTGCAAAGGTGTTTATTTATCTTTGTTTTTAGGCATTTTTTTTAATCTTTCGATATTTCAGAATTTGATGATATAGTGTCGATCATATCATATTCGATATTCTGAAACTTCAATAAGATAATATAGATGCTATAATTCCACTGTACTCAACTCTCATCATACTACTAATAGAGTATAATGCATCCTTTTGCATGTGCCTCACAAGACACCTGCAGTAGCTGTAGAAACTTCAGAGGTTTCTCACTATGAAAATACAGGGACTTCAAACCATGACCTACGTGGACAGGCAGAAAGCCCTGTCGCTTTACTCTGTCTCTTATTGGCTGCTGAAAGGTGAATTGTGCCTGACCTACAGGACAATCTCCAACCCTGCCCTAATGGAAGTAGTGCACATCTGCAAGATAAATGGTGTAAGAGTCATTCACTCTAGGGATCTCAACTTAGCTTGTGATATTTACAGAATCTGCTGGAGAGACAGATATGTCTCTTAGAGACTGCCACTTCTCTGAGATAGACTTCTTATTCACATAAAACACAGCTCCTCACTGACCCTATTCAAACACAACCTAGATAATTGGATGGGAGACCACAAGTTCACCCCTGGGGTGGCACCCATGTACCTCATGGACAGGGGTAGCTGATGTTGATCACAGACCTGCTCTGTTCATAAATTCATTTTGTGAACTACCCAAAAAGATCAAATGGGGATTCTTGGGATTAACATGGCTAGGCTTGTAAAATCCATAGAGCCGCCAGTCTAGTAACCTCCTATGAACCTATGAACCATTATACTAAACTCAATTGATAAGATATGAAATGCAGAATCACTCCAAAGTATAAGAAATGGAGTTTTTTTATTTTAGTAACAAAGTGAAGTCCAACCCTTTACACTGATTTTGGGAATGTTTTTTTCCTGTACAATTACACATTTCCATAAAAAATGTTCCACTTCATCTATCTGAAAAGATGACAACTTTGAAACAAAATGGTGGTTCATCTCTAAATCAAAACAAATTTGTATCTCTTTGTGTGACAAATAAGCAAATTAGGTCTGGTTGCATGAATGCGTATAAATGCCAATATTTTGGTGTTATATATCTACAACTTTAAGCACACCTTGCTGCATATGTGCCCCCATGAAATCTCTTTTTCTACAAACTTGTGAGTGATGGAGACCCGCACAAGTGTGTGCATTATGCCACTGCATGACTGTGCATTACTCTACCCATGATCCAGAAATCCTCATGAAATGAAGAAGAAAAATCACCAATGTGTACCAAGTCTCCAAACTGGAAACCAAACAAGTATGTAGAAAAATACTAGCAGGACAGCCACGGCAATAAAATTCACTTTTAATAAAAACATAAACCATAGAACCAATAAAGACAAGCACTTTTGCATATGCAATACACTTCCTCAGGTCTTCTAAAAAAAATAAACTACACCAACATTCAAATACAAATCAGTAGCCAATCAACAAACTATGCAACCTAATTGAATCATCAGGTAGCTATCTATATTAAAGACACAGTTATACTATGCCTAAGGCTTCATTAATCTATGCCCTTTCAAAGCAGGCTTGATGCTAACATTACTGTTAACTCCTGGATACCTATGTGCTTGTAATCTCAAAATCCACCTTAATTCTATTTGTTCTAGGTGGTTGTTAGTATCACCCCCTCCCGGACTGATATGGACAGGTTGTAAAACTCTAAAAGAAAATGATGTTCTAGACATGCAACAATGTGCTTAGCTAAAGCATTTTTCACATATTTATTATGTATCTCATAAAGATGTTTACTAATACGCTCCCTCAATGTTTAGGTGGTCTTGCCTTCGTAGGCATATGCAAAAGCGCTTGTCTTTATTTGTTTTATGGTTTATGTTTTTATTAAAAGTGAATTTTATTGTCGTGGCTGTCCTGCTGGCATTTTTCTAAATCTTCATGAAACTGACATTAGAGATTTGTGAGAATAGCATCTTCTACTTTCCTATCAGTGCTTCAGATAAAAATATTTGCTTTATGCAACTATTAGAGGAAATTTAGGAAATACTTTTTGTCCTGAAATATTAAGCCATTTGCTATTTTTCAAGCTTTTTCAAATAACTCAACTGCCCAAATATGGACTGTATTTTGGAAATTGAAACAGATGGTAACTCAATTTTGTTGGCTAAGTCACAGAGTTTAGAAACTATACTGAATATTTAGGCAGCAGTATTACAGCCATTCAGCAATTTGAGGATATACAGGCATCTATGAGGAGATGCACATTATTCTCAAAGTGTGCTAACATGTTTTTGTCTTCTCTCCTAAGGTTATACATTCTTACACTGCAATTTACAATACAAAAAGCTAATAATATAAAATATGTGTGTCATATATTCTCTATTTGTAAATTTTATTGACAACAATGTATTCCACAGTATTAAGAGAACCTCTGTCTCTGCATATGCCTCACAATTATGCTGTGGCCTATCTTGGTGCATACTGATGGACTATGCCTACACACAGCTATCCACCCCAAAACCCTCCCACACCCTGCTGTACAAAGGTAGAGTATCTCCAACCATGTCCTTTCATGTTTGGAGCAGGGATGCCTGCCATACCTTGCACTTATCTGTTAGCCCTGAAAAATTGGATTACCATGTGGGAAGTAGATATGTTTCAATGTGTGGATTGTACACCCACTGTAAGTATACTCATATCTGTTCCTAGATGTATCACATGGCATACCATCATGTCCCATTGAGGACGGTATGGTATAACTAGATTAACATTTCCTCTGTAGCTCCCATCTTACCAGTCCCAGCTGTATTCAGTCTATAGCTCTGTGTCATTTGTTCACAGGTATCAGCATGTTTAGATATTGAGATGGACAACAGGGAGCCCTACAGAAAATGATTTCCTGTTACAGACAACTAGACTATGTGGATGGGATCCACTGGAGAGAAGGAAGCTGACCAGCCTTTACAGGACCAGGTGTAGCAGGCAGTGGAGTGTTACATAAATAATTTGAAGGATACATTACAGCAGAGTCTTAAGCATGTTACAAACATGCTACACTGTAGCAAGGCAAAGGCACAATCCATAGCAACTGACTAGTTGGCTATGGGGATAGCATGGGGGAGTAGCACATTAACCAATCCAGCAGAATTTTTAGACTCCCAGCAGTTAGGAGGCTATAGTTCTGAATCACCCCTAGTGGGGTGGACACTGACTTAAGGATGGACCTATCCCACTCATCTCAGTGTATGATATGCCAGTTTAGTAGTCTGTTCAACAGATTTCTGTACAGTAGCACTACGTACATGGACGTGAGTTGTTATGGATATTTGGTATTCAGTCACATCAGGATGGCAGTAGAAGAAGGTTGGGATTGGAGGTATATCTTATGCGAACAACCTTAGCATTCATGCCAGGGGGGGTACAGTTTTGGCACAAATACTCATGCTTACTCCTGGGTGTCTTTTATTGTACAACACACATGGCAGCTCACTGTTATGGTGACATTTGCAGAGTAATACAAAACCGATAATGATAAGACACAAATAGCTGAGCCATTTTCTGGTGGAATAATGACACTATCAGTCTCTACTTTGGATGGGGATCCTCCTTAGTAGAGGCTGAAGGTTTGGCTTACCCACATATGTACCTGACACTACATATTCAAATCATTCACCATGCCTACTGAGTCAGAGGTCCCTTGTGGCTCCAAACACCAGCAATGTTCCACCAGTGGCTGTGATAGGAGATAACTGAACTGCACCTGACTGAGGTGGGCATATCCACCATTTTGCAGCCTTGCAGGGATGTCAAATGCCACACCATGTCACAGTTTACATTGACATGCAGGCATACCACTCAACTGTCTAGATTTTTGCAGAATGTCCAGATTTTTGCAACATATTCTTGATCTGTTCCTCATAAAATTTGTGTTTTTCTGGAAGATCATTGAGGATTGAAACTACTAAATAATGACAGACATTCGAGTTTCAGACTTCACATCCTTCAAAAAATGCACATCGATGCAAACCTATTATCCCAACAGCATATTTATTTATTTGACATTTCTTGACCAGAAATGTCTGACTTAGCTAGAGCCCTTTTTCAGCAGAGGCCTGGGAAGAAAAGCTCTACAAAAGTGCATAGATTGTTTAAAAAAGTAACGCTTTATGAGAACATTACAGAGAAAATAGAGACTGGTAAACACTTGGTTACAAAAATGTTGCTGTTTGTTGAGGATATACAGACCATGAAGAAAGCAGCTGTCAAACTATTTACAAGATATAGTCATATATACAATAAAGGAAGAGAAAGTAAGATATGATACTTTCTGAGTTTATAATAACAGTTTTAAAACCTGTCTATTTTTTGGCCTTTCTCCCCCAATTATTTTGCTTTTGTCCAGATTTCATGTGCTAAAAGGTTGGGAGGTATGTGTGCAGATGGCACTCAGGATAAATCAGCAGACGCACCATCTTATCATCCAGACACAGTATACGCTGCAATCAAGACCAGCATGAAGCTCTTTGTAGATTTTGTGTTGTGTGGTATAAGTGATTACAAGAAATCCAGGACACAGCTGTCACTAGGCTTATGAGGCCTGTGATGGCACACTGCTATGCAGAGGATTTCCAGTGTCATCATCACTGTCTGAGGATGAGGAGGACTACGCAGCAGGGGTAACCTTGTAGGGAGCAATGATGGGACTATAGTCCTCACTTGAAACTGGACATATACAGTGCTGTTCCAGTCCTGTCAAGGGTCTGACCTCAAGTCCTAGTGTAACAAGCCAGTGTATTGGCTACAAGTCACACCCCCATGGTAGCAGTCCACCCAATCTCTGTCTGAATACCTGTTAGTTCAAGATCCCTGTCTTCACCTCCTGTGATATGACACAAACTCAGCACATGTACACAACACTCTGTCTTTACGTCTTTAGCGACATACGCGCACAGTGTTGATTGTGACTCACTCTATCCTCCCAACTGTGTGATAAATGTGGGTATGTCTGATGTTTTGTTGCTTAATCATGCAGTGGCCAGCATAATCTGATATTAAAACTGCATGCATTATGATTGTTATTTGTGACTGTCAAAGAATGTTAAAGTTGTTCATGCAAGATATTCATACACTTTACCAGCACTGCAGTGTATTGTGCCCACGACTGTTTTCAAGGTCTTTATTTATATATTTTCTCATCTTTTGTTTACTATGTTAGTCACACTACCCCAGTGGCCTTTTTTCGGAGGAGGTTTGAGGTGGTATTCATAGTGACTAGGAGATGTTTGGCCAGGGTAACACAGATATTCCCCTGGTCTCATTGATAAGTGCTTGCATTCCTAAAACTGGATAGTACAAAGACATAGTCATAGGATCATAGGATCATAGGTAGTTGCTAGACTATTGGCCCTGAGGCCCTTACAGCCCTAGCCAAGAATTTAGCCCATGTTCCAACAAGTCAGCACCCTATGCCACTGTCCAGCAGGGACATAGGTGGAATCCTATGGGTGTATTTTCTGTTCCTCATCCAGTTATCTAGGTTGAGCTTAAAAAAGTTTAATGAGGTACTCTGCTTTACATGGAGAGGGAGTCTATTCCACAAAAGGGGTAGTCTCTGGGACACAAATCTGTCCTGCCAACATGTCCTATTGATGTCACAGAGCAGGTTGAGGTCACGCGTGCAGGTTACTCGAGTGGAGCCTGACTTGCAGATATGCAGCAGTCTCATCAGAGTGGGATCTGAGATTGCTTTGTATGTCAGAGGTCACCTCTGAGGAGTCTGTAGGAGACTGAGTAGAGGGACAGGGCTTTTAGCCTATCTGTGTAGGGTAGATGTTTGAGGCCCTGGATTATCCGGGTGAGGAATCTCTGTGGTCTCTCCAGCTGCTTCATGTGCTTTGTGAGGTACATGCCAAAAGGGGCATTGTATTCAATAATCAGTCTTATAAGGGAAGAATACAGGGATGTTATGACCACCTTGTCCCTGGATGAGATATCCTCACTAATGAGGTGGGCCATGTAGAAAGCTTTCCATACAACGGAGCTAATATAGTGGTCAAAAGTCAGTTTGCTATCAACCTGGGTTCCCAAGTCCCTTACGACTGATTGCATGCTTATTGCCGTATTAGAGAAAAGAAATCCAGCACCCTGAGCAGTAGTAGCTTAAAGTTCTTTTATTAGACCAGACCGGTTTCAGCAATCAGCTTTCTTCAGTGGTTTGATAACTACACAACCATAGGCCATATTTATTAGTATTTTGAAATAGGCAGTATGACATCATTTCCTGTATTCATGAAAAAAATCACCAAAACATATTAGTATATATGAATAAACCTAAAAGGTACAAAGATCAATTAGTATATGGAAAGTATAATAAGAATATTAATATTAAAATGTATATCAAAATTGAAATTATGCTTCAATAAATTTGTAATATAACAACAATCCTGTAGTTCAGTATAACAAGTAGAACAAAAATGGTGTTATAACATATAAATAGATTACAGTTATTAGGGGCAATAACCCCTCACAATTTATCATTAAGACCAGGTGGAAATAAACCACCTAGTTTTACAATCCATTTTGTTTCTTTTTGATTAAGCAATTTGTGCCATCCAGTTTTAAAATTTCTATTGCCAGAAATCTTATCAATAATGATAAAAGAAAACTGGGCCGTTTTATGTATCAAAGAATGTTTGTACAAAACATTGGTGGACCTGGCATTCCTTATATCACCCAAATGTTCGGAAATACGAATTCTAAACTGTCTGGATGTTTGTCCAATGTAAAATGCCCTGCATGTACATGTGGCCAAATAAATCACCCAATCTGTGCTACAATTTGCAAAAAAATTATATTATATACCTTGCCTGTGTTCTTGCTTGTGAATTCCTTGGTAGTAAATATATATTTGCAAAAAGAGCAATGGCCACAAGGGTAATTGCCAATAAGTTTGTCTCCCAACAAGGTAGTCTGAGTAATAGAGGCATCCAATGGTGTAATTCTTTTGTAATAAGAAAAGTGTGACCTTAGGCTTTTACCTTTACGGTATGAAAACAGACATCTGTTGTCTAACCAGTTTGCCAGATGTGTATTTGTTGTTAATATATTCCAATGATTATTGATAATGTCCATCAATTGATAGGTGTTCCTACCAAAGGTGGTTACTAACCTTTGTGTCTGTACAGAAAAACTGGCTACTTTGGATTTATAACCCAACAAAGTGTCCCTTGACAGATTTTTGGTCATTTGGACTGCAGAGTGAACATCCATTTTATTATAACCTCTCTGTAAGAATCTATTCAAGAGATCATTCTGACAATTCTCAAGGTCCATATCAGATGAACATATTCTCTTAATCCTGATGAATTGTGATTTAGGAATGTTTTTTATAATATGTCTGGGATGTAAGCTAGAGGCATGCAATAAACTGTTGTATTTTTGGGTATTTTCTGGGCACAGTGGTACGTAGAGTGTTGTCCGGTTCCGTACACTAATGGACATCCAAAAAATCAATCTGCTGCAGATTATAATTAACCAAAAATTCTATGCCCCATTTGTTACTGTTAAGATATTCAACAAATTCCATAAGGTACTCTGTGCCCCCTTTCCAAACAAGCCAACAATTGTCCAGAAAACGTCTCCAAATGTCGATTTCTGGCATATATAAGTTGTGTAATTCACTATATATAATCTGATCTTCAACATATCCCATAAAGAGATCAGCATATATTGGTGCGAAAGAGGCACCCATCGCCGTACCCCGAATTTGCCAGTAACATTGGTTTTGGAAATAGAACACATTCGTGGTTAGAACGTGTTCCGCCATGCAGATTAATAGGGTGTTAAATCCTAGACTATAAATGTTGATCTTCTCTAGCCAATATTCCAGTGCCATTAGACCAGCCCAATGTGGTATGCTAGTATACAGTGATGTAACATCTAAAGTGCACATAAACCAATCCGGTTCAAGTTGGGATTCAGAAACAATCTGTAGGAACTCCGTGGTGTTTTGCAATCTGGCCCGTACATATGGTAACAAAGGTTTTAAATATTGTGTCAGAAAGACCGATAATGGTTCAGTAAGTGAACCCATACCTGAAACAATAGGCCTGCCTGGTGGTGTATTTTGGGACTTGTGAATCTTAGGCAATAAATATAGATATTGCTTAACTGGATCTTGATTGGTTAAATGGAATCTAGTTTTAGTACTAATGGTACCTTCCTCAACTGCAAGCTGTAAAAAATCATCAATTTGTTTTTTAAATTTGCGGGTAGGGTCAATAGGCATATGCAAATAATGCTGAGTGTTCGACACCTGTCTCATTCCCTCAGCCCAGTAATAACTGGAATTCATGACCACAATGGCCCCACCCTTATCCGCAGGAAGAATGGTGATGTCAGTATTGTTTTTATGATTCATAAGAACCTGTTGTTCCTCAACATTTAAATTATTTCTAAGCGTGTTCCCTGAACCCAACTGATGGTGTAAATCCTTAATAACAGCATTCTGGAATATGGCTACATGTTTGTCCATTGGAGGACAAAACTTGGATGGTAAAAATCTAAATTTAGTGGATCTTTGAGTAGATTCCTGTTGATCAAAAAAGAGTTTAAGGTTTAGTCTTCTACAAAAATCCATGACATCTGATACAAAGGTACTTTCATCAACAAAAAAAACAGGAATAAAACCAAGGCCTTTATTTAACAAAAGTTCTTCAATAGGTGTTAATACATAATCAGAGATATTATGCACGTTGGAGCAGTCTGCATTCATTTGACAATGGACAGAAAGAGTTGTTCTAATGTTCTTATGTTTGCGTCCCCCCCTGTGTCTGTGCCTAAAGGGTGATCAGCATTACGTGTTCTTTTGGAAACCGGAGAATCTGAAATATGAGTGGATTCAGTATCCATGGTGGATGATTCCTCACCCGAACTCATACTGGGTAATGTACCCTTTTTTAGTATAGATCTCTGCCTCTTCTTGCGTGTGTAACTAAACTTTTTGGTACTCTCTGCAAACCTAACCCCTTTCTGTAGCTCGAAGGGTTTCCCCCTTTCGTAATCTTCCATGTCTCTAGAGAATTTGCTTAGCTTCTTTTCTTTTAATGTCTTTTCTGAGGTTAGGAGTTCTCTAGATAATCTACTCAGTGATTCCTGAAAGTTTGGTTGATTCTCATATAATTTCAATTCTTCACACATTTTTTGTACATCACAAATATTTGCCTGTATTGTTCTGTCATAATATGACGATAATATGTTGACAAACATCATTGCCAAATCTTGTTGTGCAACGCTCCATTCTCTGATCAGTAGATCATCTGGTTTACCTACCAGTGGTTGCAGTTTAGTTCTAAGGCCTCTTGGGGCAATATTTTGATGCTTATATGCCTTAAATAATCTGGAGTGCCAGATGTTGGTACATAATGTTTTGACTTTTTTACCAAATTGAGTAAAAAGCATACTACAATCGTCAACTGGATCTGTGGTCCTATTGGCAGTAGATCCATTACTGCATTCAATTCCAAAGATGTGAATATCATCTTTGTCTACACACAATCCTTGTACCATATGATTAAGATCCATGACAATAGATTGTGCGTATGCTAAGGTCGAATGTGATGTATTAAAAACCAAATTATAATATGATTTTAATATTCAGTATCACTGGTATATAAATCTGAGATAACCAAAGCCCAAAAAAAGCTCAAAAAAAGTCCATAGAGAACTTGAGGTCCAATCTTTGACTTATAAGGGGTATTTGGAGTGCAGAGAGACCAAAAAATGAATCATACAAAGAATAATTGGTTGGTAAACAAAGAAGGATTAGGCAATAATTATCAATTCCAATAGAACAGAATTAACACTAGTTAAATGCCTCACTTCAGTTATGATACTTATATACTGTGTACTTCAGTTATGATACTTATATACTGTGTACTTATATACTATCAAAAATAATTATAAAAGGTGATATATCAACAATGCCTGAATCTCCAGAAAAAATATAGAGACATCGCTAGAAGCAATAAGGTGTACTGAGAATCATACTGATCATGAACAACCTATGTTATAATATTGTCCTGCCCATTGATAAACAATGTTTAAATTCTAAGTTGAATGCACTAAAACACTGCAGATAAAGTATAAATAATTATACTGTCCTGTTCACCTTAGCACACTCAGCATTAAAACATAAACTGCTGTATTGATGAAATAATAATATAAACCCAAATAATGTTGAATACAATACATACAATGTAAGGCCACAGCCTCTTGCTATCCAAAAATAGTCATAGAACGCTAAACATCATCACTTTGTCCAATTGTCCAATTGTCCAGCCACCAAGAAAATCATAGATTGAATCCAAATAATGGTGTATGACAATTGCTTGATTAATCAACAATGTAAAAAAATAAAAAATACTTGAATCCTGAAATTTGTGTATTTGCGTTTGTCCAACGACCGAGTGCTGCAACCAATATGTCCACATATAATCCAAAACGTTGGTAATCCAAACAATGGTACGATGTAGGCACCCTACGACCTTAAAAAGTCATATAGATGTAAAAATACAATTGAGGTAGCGAGGCGAGGTGTACTGAGAATCATACTAATCATGAACAGCCTATGTTATAATGTTGTCCCACCCATTGATAAACAATGTATAAATTCCAAGTTGAATGCACTGAAACACTACAGATAAAGTATAAATAATTATACTGTCCTGTTCACCTGAGCACACTCAGCATTAAAACAAACTGCTGTATTGATTAAAAAATAAACCCAAATGATGTTAAATACAATCCATACAATGTAAGGCCACAGCCCCTTGCTATCCAAAAATAGTCATAGAATGCTAAACATCATCACTTTGTCCAATTGTCCAATTGTCCAGCCACAAAGGAAATCATAAATTAAATCCAAATAATAGTATATGACAGTTGCTTGATTAATCAACAATGTAGAAAAAATAAAAAGTACTTGAATCCTGAAATTTGTGTATTTGCGTTCGTCCAACGACCGAGTGCTGCAACCAATATGTCCACATACAATCCAAAACGTTGGTAATCCAAACAATGGTATGATGTAGGCACCCTAAGACCTTAAAAAGTCATATAGATGTAAAAATACAATTGAGGTAGCGAGGCCCAGTATGCAATGGCGTCCAAAAATGCTGCAAAAACGCTGAGTAGTCAAAAAACAAAACCCAATATGGCAAACGAATGCTGGATGTACAAATGCTGCCAAATCCACAACGAAAACAAATAATGATACCCACAGGACCTGTAACAACCAAAAGTTGTTCTGGTAAAATAAAACGAATTGGGGAGAAGAATCTCCACCACGGATACTAATTCCACTGCCGATTCCACAACGCTACACCCTCAGATACCAACAGCCAGCAAACAAAGGCACATAGAGAATGAACAGGCTAGCAAGTACGGTTGGTGCACAGATAAACCAAACATGCACAAGAGAAAAGAAATCCAGCACCCCGAGCAGTAGTAACTTAAAGTTCTTTTATTAGACCAGACCAGTTTCAGCAATCTGCTTTCTTCAGTGGTTTGATAACTACACAAACATAGGCCATATTTATTAGTATTTTGAAATAGGCAGTATGACATCATTTCCTGTATTCATGAAAAAATCACCAAAACATATTAGTATATATGAATAAACCTAAAAGGTACAAAGATCAATTAGTATATGGAAAGTATAATAAGAATATTAATATTAAAATGTATATCAAAATTGAAATTATGCTTCAATAAATTTGTAATATAACAACAATCCTGTAGTTCAGTATAACAAGTAGAACAAAAATGGTGTTATAACATATAAATAGATTACAGTTATTAGGGGCAATAACCCCTCACAATTTATCATTAAGACCAGGTGGAAATAAACCACCTAGTTTTACAATCCATTTTGTTTCTTTTTGATTAAGCAATTTGTGCCATCCAGTTTTAAAATTTCTATTGCCAGAAATCTTATCAATAATGATAAAAGAAAACTGGGCCATTTTATGTATCAAAGAATGTTTGTACAAAGCATTGGTGGACCTGGCGTTCCTTATATCACCCAAATGTTTGGAAATACGGATTCTAAACTGTCTGGATGTTTGTCCAATGTAAAATGCCCTGCATGTACATGTGGCCAAATAAATCATCCAATCTGTGCTACAATTTGCAAAAAAATTTATATTATATACCTTGCCTGTGTTCTTGCTTGTGAATTCCTTGGTAGTAAATATATATTTTACTGGCAAATTCAGGGTACGGCGATGGGTGCCTCTTTTGCACCAATATATGCTGATCTCTTTATGGGATATGTTGAAGATCAGATTATATATAGTGAATTACACAACTTATATATGCCAGAAATTGACATTTGGAGACGTTTTCTGGACGATTGTTGGCTTGTTTGGAAAGGGGACACAGAGTACCTTATGGAATTTGTTGAATATCTTAATAGTAACAAATGGGGCATAGAATTTTCGGTTAATTATAATCTGCAGCAGATTGATTTTTTGGATGTCCATTTGTGTAGGGAACCGGACGACACTCTACGTACCACTGTGCACAGAAAATACCCAAAATACAACAGTTTATTACATGCCTCTAGCTTACATCCTAGACATATTATAAAAAACATTCCTAAATCACAATTCATCAGGATTAAGAGAATATGTTCATCTGATATGTACCTTGAGAATTGTCAGAATGATCTCTTGAATAGATTCTTACAGAGAGGTTATAATAAAATGGATGTTCACTCTGCAGTCCAAATGACCAAAAATCTATCAAGGGGCACTTTGTTGGGTTATAAATCCAAAGTAGCCAGTTCTTCTGTACAGACACCAAGGTTAGTAACCACCTTTGGTAGGAACACCTATCAATTGATGGACATTATCAATAATCATTGGAATATATTAACAACAAATACACATCTGGCAAACTGGTTGAACAACAGATGTCTGTTTTCATACCGTAAAGGTAAAAGCCTAAGGTCACACTTTTCTTATTACAAAAGAATTACACCATTGGATGTCTCTATTACTCAGACTACCTTGTTGGGAGACAAACTTATTGGCAATCACCCTTGTGGCCATTGCTCTTTTTGCAAATATATATTTACTACCAAGGAATTCACAAGCAAGAACACAGGCAAGGTATATAATATAAATTTTTTGCAAATTGTAGCACAGATTGGGTGATTTATTTGGCCACATGTACATGCAGGGCATTTTACATTGGACAAACATCCAGACAGTTTAGGATTTGTATTTCCGAACATTTGGGTGATATAAGGAATGCCAGGTCCACCAATGTTTTGTACAAACATTCTTTGATACATAAAATGGCCCAGTTTTCTTTTATCATTATTGATAAGATTTCTGGCAATAGAAATTTTAAAACTGGGTGGCACAAATTGCTTAATCAAAAAGAAACAAAATGGATTGCAAAACTAGGTGGTTTATTTCCACCTGGTCTTAATGATAAATTGTGAGGGGTTATTGCCCCTAATAACTGTAATCTATTTATATGTTATAACACCATTTTTGTTCTACTTGCTATATTGAACTACAGGATTGTTGTTATATTACAAATTTATTGAAGCATAATTTCAATTTTGATATACATTTTAATATTAATATTCTTATAATACTTTCCATATACTAATTGATCTTTGTACCTTTCAGGTTTTTTCATATATACTAATATGTTTTGGTGATTTTTTCATGAATACAGGAAATTATGTCATACTGCCTAGTTCAAAATACTAATAAATATGGCCTATGGTTGTGTAGTTATCAAACCACTGAAGAAAGCTGATTGCTGAAACCGGTCTGGTCTAATAAAAGAATTTTAAGCTACTACTGCTCGGGGTGCTGGATTTCTTTTCTCTTGTGCATGTTTGGTTTATCCGTGCACCAACCGTACTTGCTAGCCTGTTCTTTCTTATTGCCGTATTATCAATGTGATAATTTGTGGGAACATCATTCTCCCCAAATGGGATGATGATGCATTTTTTGGCATTCAGTTTGAGGCCATGTTTCTGGCACCAGTCATTTGTTTGGGTGAGACCCTCTTGGAGGATGTCCACATCACTAGGAGAATTGATGACAGCACCCAGCTTGCAGTCATCTGCAAACTTGCTCAGCCATAGCCCACTAGATTTGGCCTGCACCTCTGAGAAGTATATCCCAAACAGCAGAGGCTCCAAGACCAATCCCTGGAGTACACCATTTGTTATGGATCTACTACTTGAGGTGTCTTCCCCTGCTTTGACTAGGTGAGTTCTATCAGTGCGACAGTTTGCTACCCATCTGGTAACAGGTCTATATTGAATTCTCTAAAGCCGAAAATGTCAAATCTGACATTGTCGACATCAGAATAGCGAAACTGCAGAACATCGAAGAAGTAAACGGAAATCTCCGTAAGGGGAGATTTCCATTTACTTCAATGTAGTGTGGTCTCGGAGTTGGTATATTTAAGTAGCGTGGGGTGTGGGGGTGCAGGGTGGCTTGCCCCCCTGCCTTTACCATTTAGGTTTTTTTTTTTGTTTTTTTATTTTTTTTTTGGAACATTCAATGTTTTAACGGTTCGATCGCTAAGGGTCGACCTTTAGTGATTCGAACTGTTAAATATTCGATGTATCAAATATAGACCCTCTGGTAACATATGGCTTGATGCCTAGTTGAGAGATTTTATCTATTATACCTGCGTGGGGAATAGTATCGATGGCCTTGGCCAGGTCAAGATAGGCAGTGTGCATCATCTTCCTCTTGTTTATGGCCTTGGTGACTGTCTCAAAGAAGTCAATCAAATTTAACAGGCATAACCTCCCCTTGACAAAACCAAACTGTGTGGGATCAAGTGTCTAGAGGTTGCCTTGTTAATTAGGGCCATGATAATCTGCTTCATAGCCTTCCAGATCAGGCTAGTTAGGCAGATGGGTTTATAATTTCCTGGTTCTGTGGATGCTCCACCTTTGTGCAAAGGGATCACAGTAGTTGTCCTCCCCTTGGCTGGGATGAAGCCGGTACTCAGGCTTTGGTTGAATAGGGTGCCTAATGGTGTTGTAAGTTCCTGCCTGAGTTCATGTACGATGCAGCCTGGGATGTTATTGGGTCCCATGGAGGCTGTATTTTTTGCGTTTGAGAGGGCAGTGATAACCTGCTCCCAAGAGATAAGGGGGGCAGGTACTGCAGATGTCCTGTTTTACTGATGGAGGGACAGAGGAGTGAAGCTTTCACTGAACCTGCCTGCCAGCAGGTTAGCTATATCTACAGGGTCTGTGTATGTGGCGTCCTTGACCACCAGTTCTGAGCAGATCTGGGTGCTTCCCTTGAGATTACAGACATATGTGAAGAAAGTCTTATGATTGTCTTTAGTAGATGTGTCCAGTTTGGACTCCAAGTTTGCTTCAGAGGATTTCACTAATGCTCTTATTTGCTTGTTCATGCTAAGGAGAGATTGTTTCCAATTAGACACCTGCTCCTTCCTGCTCCTGGACAGCAATTTTGTTTTCCTTTTATTATAGAGTTTATTTATTGTAGATGTCCACCAGACAGGTATACTCTTCCTTGAGGAGGAGGATTTCGTCCTGTCTGGTATTTCTGATTCCATGCAGCTATATAAATGCTCATGTAGTACTTTGGTGTAAGTTTGGACATATGTGTCAGTTTCTGTGGAGGGGGAGAGGGCTGTGAAGCTGTTTATACCTTCCCTCAGGAGGTTGTAATCAGCTTTGGAGAAGTTTTTTTTATTTGACCCGAGCTGGGGGGGGGGGGGGGCTCAGGGGAGATGGTGACTTTGAAAGTGACTGCTTTGTGGTCGGCTCTTACCAGGGATGATGATACTGTATGGATGCTGCAGTAGTTACTCATGTTGGTTATTACCAAGTCCAGGATATTTCCACCTCTCGTGGGGGTGTCAACCAACTGGTCCAAGGCAATTTGCATTGACAAAATCAAGGAATTTCTGGGCATTTGTGTTTTGGCATAAGTATTTCTTCCAGTCTATGGTTGGATAGTTAAAGTCACCCAGGATCAGGGTAAAGGGTTGAATCTTGATAGATTCGAAGAGGTCCAGATAGGTGGAGTGGGCATCTTGAATCAGAGTTGTAGGCCTGTAGTTAGCTATGATTTGAATAGGGGTCTTGTCAGTTGTTAACTGCATCTGGAGTATTTCCTGTGCCTCATACTGTTTGACCAGCCTAGAGGTGTGTATGTCTTTATATATATTGCAACTCCACCTTCTTTTGTTTTGCTGCCCACGGCTTGGGCTCTGAATGAATGAAGGGATGAGTAACCTGGTATGGCTGGGTTGCTCTCCGCAACTTTTAACCAGGTTTCTGTGACTGCACAAATGTCAGTTTCTTCCAGGGTTAAGAATGCTTGCAATGAGTGCAGTTTCATGTTTAGACTCCTAGCATTTAACAGCATAAACTTTCATTTACGTTTTGATGAAATTTTCATATTGGTAGTTTTGATCTCATGGCATTGCCTAAAAAAGGCGCTATGGGAGAGGCAAGAGCCTTTGCCAGGAGCCTGAACCTCTCAAGTCTTGCAGCAACCCATGCTTCAGGAGGAATAACACATGTGTTTAGTTTAAAAAATTGTATTTATTTATTCTTTTATGGATGAGTATCCTTGCTTTAACAACTTAATGATTTTACATATGATTTCCACTTGTTATAAGGGTTTTCTTGGGGCATAGGAGTGAAAAAGGCTGTAGGTGTCATTTAGATGTCATTTTAGATTAATGGCTTGAAATATATCTCATTTGTATAGAAATGAGGGTGGACCAAAGGTCTGGCTCCTTTCTGATCCTCACTTTCTCACATTATAACAGGTGCATTTACATGCTGGGTTTAAAGTTTAAGATTTTAAAATTACAGATAAAACCAAGGATTATTGTTCACTCTACTTTATAAAACTAAGATAAAAAATAGAATTAAAAACATTTAAAATAAGCATTTACAATTTAAAAACATTTGGGTAATGTTTTCACAAAGATTGCTTTATCACATCCATCAATTATCCAGGGAGGGCCATCTTGTATTTAATATTTAGTGCACTAAAAAACTGTCTTTATTTTAGGTCACATCTGCCTCATATTTTCAATTACTCCCCGGATCTTTTTTCATATCTGTAAATGTTATGCCTAATCATTATGTCTGGTGACTTGCTTTACAATTCAGTTACTATAATTTTGATTTCAGACAATAAATAAATAAGAGTTTTTAAAACTAAATACACGTTATTCCTCCTGAGGGGAGTGTTGCTGCAAAATGCACTATGGAGATTGTTTCTTTGTACTATCCAGTTTTAGGAACTCTAGTTAGCCTAGCACTTCAGACAATCTGAGGTCCAGGTTGGATAACAGAGGCTGCTCTGCCAGAAGTAGATTCTTCGGACTTTGATAAATACTTGGGGATATTATTATATCCACCTGAGCTACCACCAACTCATGCAGATGGATCAAGTTTAATGCCCCATATGGAGGACAATACATTCAGCAGAAAAGAACCTCCTTAGACTGTACTGCACTGTAAGTAATGGAGAATGAATCCAAGTACATGGGGCAGGACTAGAACCCACACCCTTCTGACCAGCCCACATCAAAGGCAGGTGGACTACCTGTTGAGCCACTGACATTGCCAAAGGGATAGCTTTGTGACTGCCACCTGTTGATTCTCCCTGCTGTCATCAGATGATGTGATTCACTTTCCCTGCTGCATGTGTGCATTTGCAATCTGATCATACAAGTATCTTGATCTGCATAGTCTGTCTCCTCACCAACATATCATAGAACATACAACAGGCTGGAAACATCCTGCAGGGTATGGCATGGTTGTACTAGAATGCCCCTGAGACATGTCACAGCAACAGGAGCAGGATATGAGCAGGCTAAATACATGCTCTGCATGTCCGTGGAATTATATTTGCATTTGGCCACACAGTGTGAAGGGGGTTAATACATTTGTAAACAAAATAAATGTGCTATTTCACTGTGCAAGCAGAGTAATATAGCTGAGATATGTGCCATATATGTAAATTGTGTGACTTGCTTTGATGCTGCATAGACATATTAGCAATGATCCCATGCACATTACACAGTTCCTAGCAGTTCACAGAAAGGTAGCCTTTCCTGTCCACAAACATTTGTGACATTATGCCAGGTGGGGTCTTTATTAACACATATAGCACCTCAGGAATGTAGCCAGTGTTGCAGAAGGCATGCATTCTGTTAGCTCTTCTGTGGTATGTTAGGAAACCATATCTCTTTCTCCACGTGTACAGGCATTATGTCAAAGAACATGCTGAGTTTTCTAGAGATGGAGACTTAGTAAATATCCACTGTGCACTCTTTTGGTTTCCAATGTCTTATTGTTACAAAGAAAGAGGTACACATGTCTTGGTCTCCATAGATATGGAAGTGCCATACATTCCTGTCAATTCCATGTGTGGACCAGACATGTCAGCCAAACCCATGCAATGTTCTATTTGTTTGTTAACTAGGTAGGTGAACTTTTACATGACTCTTTTCAGCCACTGTCAGTGGCAGTGATGCGACAGGTAGCAAACTTTCTTTTCGAGCCACAGTCTGTGGGTTCTCTACACCAGATAGTTGTATTGCTGACACTGCAGTGCAGCATAAAAGGGGTGCTGCACTCCTGAGTGTTCCTTCTTCATAGGAGATGTTAAACCAAGGTACTATCTGCTTGAGTTGGTAGTAGCTCAAGTAGATGTAAAAGACCCATGGCACCTAAAAAAGGAGTAACACAACAGAGTATATATATATATATATATATATATATATATATATATATATATATATATGAATCTACTTCATTAAATCAAATAACCTCAGTGTTGAACTAGAACACATCAAGTCCAGAACAACTAAATAACAAAAACTTGAAAATCCATAAAATCGAGAGTCAATACATCGCAAGCACATAACATCAAAAACAATATTTCAAACTACTGTTACCATCACTACTCCATGCTATCACCTAAGACATAACATCTGTACTTAGAAACTCCAAATCAAGCCTTTTCTATGTTTTTGCAGGCTTGATTTGGAGTTTCTAAGTAGAAATGTTATGTCTTAAGTGGCAGTGATGCAACAGGTAGCAAACTTTCTTTTCATTACACCCCCCACAGATTAAATATACCAACTCCGAGTTCACAGTACTGTGGAGACAAGGTAAACTTCCTGATCCCCGCTGTACCGTGGTCTCCATAAGTTTAACATATGCACCAATTCTGTGACAAAATACCTACACACATCCAACAAACACACTGCCATCTTAGTAACTTGTCCCACCACTCTATGTACCACTACCACCATAAATCTATACCAAAAATAAACATTTCCTTACCCGTTTCACAGAAACTTCCACCACAAGATCCAAAAACTAGATTTCAATCTTAAACATTACCTCTGACATGTTTGTTTAGAGCACTGCACAACGTCTTAAAGAGATACTACCTAATTTCCACTTTACAGGACCAGAACATATATGACGTTACAACACTCAACGTTTTAAATCTTCAGTGTTTTGTAATTTAGATATTATGGTCTCAACCTTTTCACACTTGACATTGTGGCAACTCAACGTAATGAAGTAGACCCATATATATATATATATATATATATATATATATATATATATATATATATACACACACACACACACACACACACACACACACACACACACACAAACACACACACACACATTCTATTTTTTTACCATTTATCATTTTTCTTATAACATCCTCATTGCAACTCTAATCTGATTTTTTTCACAATATATATGCCAAAATCTAATTCCTATTAAACAAAATTTCATTCAACCTTTCATTCTAAATAACCCATATTACATAAAATAAATTATTATCTAGCCTTCTCAGTTATTTCTTATTATTTTTACAATATCCATACATAATCAGTGTTTTTGATGATGTAGAGAATGAGAGGTCAGATGTGGAAGAAATAAAATTTCTTGATTTAAGCAAAATACTTGTATTGGTGGAAGGGTAAGACTGAGAAAAAGAAAGTTTAAAAATCTTTCCCCAGAACTTAAAAAAAAAACAGAGAAGGAATAACTTGAGAATAGTTTTGGATTAATAGGGATCTATATCAGTTAATCGAATGCTTAATTGAGCGAATTGCTATTTGTCGAACCCAATTAAGTAAAAGCTCGATTAAGCGACAATTGTTTAAGCAAAAACTTTCTTAGGGAAAAAAACTAGTTGCCCACACACTGACTATAACAAACAAAAAATGTAAAACTCTGCAAAGTGGGGGGGGGGGCTTCACCTCCCACCCCCCCACCCCCCAACTAAATATACCGAATCTGAGATCGCACTACAGTGGGGAAAAGGATAATTTTCCAGTGATGGCCAATCACATCCTTTCTCCGGGAAAGAATTTGCTTAAATGACATTTGCTTAATTGACCTTTCACTTAAGTAAGTTTGACAAATAGTGATTCACTCAATTAAGCTTTTGATTAGGTGATATAGACCTAATTAATAGGACTAGGAGAACTGCCATCTTACAATGGTGTAAGAACTGTAAGACTGAGGTGATTTGTTTACAGTACACTACAATATTTCAGAAAAAGAGGGGTTACAAGTTGAAGTGGTATGGAATGGGAAGATTAGTTGGAATTTGGGAAAAGACAGATGTTCTGAGGTAGAGATTTTGTTTGATGATGATGGAGGAGTATTATTAGGTTTCTATGGAAAAAGAAAGGTGAACACGTGAACTAAATAACTGGAGGCCTATTATGTTCAATAATATGGATTATAAGATACTTATGAAATTGTTGCAATTAATATTTAATGATATTTTGCAGATTTTAATTGAGGGTATTTGTGGTGTTAAAGAGAGGTGTAGCCATGATTTATTGGTATTAATAATGGAAAATGTAGATGAGATATTAAGTGTTGAAGGTGATATAAGAATAATGGGGGGATGTGAGAAAGGCAATTGATTGTGTTGATCATAACAGTTTATGGAATATGTTAAATGAATATGGGATAAAAGGTCATATGTAAATGTGTTAAAAGGGAGATGTCATGATTTATTGGTATTAATAATGGAAAATGTAGATGAGATATTAAGTGATGAAGGTGATATAAGAATGATAGTGGGGACGTGAGAAAGGCATTTGATTGTGTTGACCGTAACAGTTCATGGAATATCTTAAATGAATGTGGGATAAAAGATAATATTTAAGTTTGTTAGAGTCTGCATATAGTGATTCTATAAGTAGGGTTTTGGCAAGTGGTTATTTAGTTCTATTGTAGTTATGAATAGAGGTTTAAGGCAAAGTTGTGGTATGAGGGGATATTTTTTCATCAGTTATGAATGCAGTACAATGATGGATACTAACAAATATGAGTAAAGGGATTTATTATATTAGGCATAGGGTTTTGATTCCAAATGTTTTGTCATATGCAGATGATATTATTGCTGTAGCAAAGAACAGAATAAGGATAGAGAGGATGTTAAGGTATGTTGATAAGTGTATTGAAGATGCAAGGGTTAGAGTTAAGTAAAGTAAAAAATAAAGGTATAAGGGAGGTAGGTAATAAAGAAGGTGTTTCATTTTCTAGAGATGAAGTAAGTTTATTGAGAATTAGATTTGGTAAAAATGAAGGGTTAGAATTACAGTGGGAAATAATGACAAATAAAATTAAAATGACTGGAAATTTATAGAAGGCTTTTAGGTTGGCCTATCAAAATAATTTTTAATTGATAAATTCAGTTATCATGGAGTAAACAGAATACTTTACTAGAGTGTATATGATTTCCAGTAAAAAAGAAAAAAAGAAAAAAAAAAAGAAAAGAAAACTACGAGCTATTTACTGTTTTGGGGGTTGTAGGTTGAAAAGAGAAAATTTATATCTGATAAAAATAAAGGGGTTTGGGTTTTTAAAAATCATGTTGGTTTTGCAGTATCTATGAGTTTATAAAGTGCATTGAAAGAAAACGTTGGTAAAAAGAAAGGGTGTGTAGCTCAGGTTATTGAGGTGAAATATGTGGAATGGTGGAAGTAAAAATGAAAAGAAATGAAAATAGGCAAATAACCACATTTGAAAGAAAAATATGACTGTGGGACTTAGTGGTTGATAATGTTAAGAGTAATAAGAAATTGTGGAATAGAGATATTTTGAATAAATATTATGCTATGAATCTTTTGGAGGGATTAAACAAGAATATTGTTGATGAGGGTAGGGCCAGGAATAATATATTTAGGAATTTAATAGAATGTAAAGATTTTTTCTGGATGTTTGGTATTAATAAGTTGCCAGTGTAAGGAAACGTGTTATACAAAATAATGTCTCAAAGACTATGTTTATTTTATAAAGAATTGGAAACTTCTGGACAGGTTTTGGGGGCTGTGTCAGGGTGAAAATTGTACTGAAAGAAATTTTATAGTAATTTTATTTTTTAGTATTGTTTAAATGTAGAGGATTTACATTTGAATATTATTTTGTGTGAGTACTGTGGGGTTAAAAGTAGAGAATACATTAAAAAATGGAAACAATTTTGTTTTCTGATTGTAAGATTTGGATAGCAAGGATGAAAGAAGTTATATTTAATAAACCTTGGTGTAGGGCAGAAATACTCAGAAAAGTTGAATTTTTGTTATGGCAACTAGACTGGGAGAGAATTAAACAATGATTTGTTTTATGTTGGCAAAAATCTGACATGTTGTATATATTTTTAAAGTGTAAATAATATAAATATGTATATATTTTGTAAATAGTGTAAAAAAGACCCCTATTCTATAGAGCTACTATATGGTGCTGTAGGGCTCTTAAAGTAGCAATGAAGAGGCCTAGGAGAAACGGCAGCATGGATGCAGTTGATAATACAAATGAGCAGCATTTCGCTGTCTCAGTGGAGAATGAAGTAAGCAAGTCCATTGGGGTGGTGCAGATAACAGAACTGGTATTACTGGGGCTTGTGGATGATGTTTTATTGGAAATAATTAGGCAGGATGATCCTGATGATAGTTTGCTGTTTTATAGAGTGAGATAGCAGATAACTTTTTCAGAAATGCAAACTCCAGCAGTTAAAACTTATGCAGCAATGACAGAAAGTAAAAGAGGAAATCGGCAACAAAACAAGGAGCCTGGTTTTCTGGCAGCAGAAAATGCAATAGTTAAAACTTATGCAGCAGTGATAGCAGAGAATAAAGGGGAGCAGTAGCAAACCATAAGTAAAACTGTTTTTAAAAAGAAGAGAAGACCAATCCTGAGAATAATAAAAGATGAGATTGTAATAGACAGTATATATGAGACAATTTGATAACTGTTCCGGGTTTAAAGCTCAAGAAAGTTTGTGTTTTATACATATAGGAAACGAGACTTTTTGTGACTAATATTTGAAACTGATGGACTAATTATGAAATTTCTGGAACTGAGTAACAAAAAAGAAAGACACATTCATGAACAATTATTTGTTTCTGGTAGTGACTTAAATGTTAAATAAAATGTTTGCAGTTTGAAACTGATTGAGGAAGAACATGTTAACAATGCAAGCAGGGTCTGTGTGAAGTTATTAGTAACATTGTGAAAGAGATGAAGAAACTTATAGAAATGAGAGTGATGGTTGGAAGCTGTTTTGAAATGTGCGAAAAACATGGTGAAACATTTGCCAAGAATTATTTTTTGGCTGGTTATAGGATGATATTAAGATATGTTGGTCAGTCTAAATCATATATCTTTTCTTGGGACTTTTCTCATTTAATTAATGATTGTGACAAGATAAAATGTAACTAGTGTGGTAAGAAAGGACATACAGCAAAAAAATGTGTGGCAAAAAGCAGATTGTATAAAAAAGGGAAATATTTATATGGATTGTCAAGAGCAAACAGTAAATAATAAATAAAGACAGAAAAGGGAAAAACATGCTTGAAGAAGGACAATAAGAGACTGAGAGAGAGGGTGAACTAGGGGAATAAGAATTTGTAGAAGAAGAGCAAAATGTGGAGGGTTGATATTTTCTATGCAGGAACAGAGGTCAGGAGATGGGATTGACACTAAGAATTTTTGAAGTGCTAGTCAGTGAAAAGTCTGATTCTGAGGGTCAAGGATAATTCGTACATAAGCCCAGGAACAATATTAAAATAGGGGAAGGAGTAAAAATTAGAAAATGACAATTTAAAAATATTTCCCCTAAACTTAAAAATAAGGAAAAGCAACATTTTGGAGTACTTTCTGCATATCTGAATAGTATTATAAACACTATAAGAAGGATAAGGAATTGGAATGGTGTGCTAAATGTGATGTGGATGTTATTATGTTAGAGGATGTAAGATTCCTGTGAAGTGAAGAAAAACTGAAAACAGGAACAAATTGTGATGGAAATATAATATGGAACTTAGGAAGTGGAACTTTTCTACAATGGTTGTGCTGTGTGGGAAAAAAAACAGTGAAAGAATTAGATGCAACATTGATATGGATGGGCAGGTGTGACATGGAGAGAACATGTTTATAGAATTATAGCATTGCATGCATATATACAGTATAACTAGCAAGGAAAGAGTGAATCTGTTTTATCAAATATTAGATGATGTGGTAATTAGCATGGAAATTATAATTGCAGATGATTTTAATTGTGTTTTAAGGGGAATACATAACATTAAAGGAATGATGTAAAAATACAGGAATTGGTAAAATGTGGTAAATTAGCTGTGCAGAACAAAAATCAATGAACATATAGAAGGAGGCACTTGAATCTCAATTTGATTTTTTTCTATTATCAGTAGGCTTGGGGGTAGCAGACAGTGATACAGTTGCAACAGGTTTTTCAGATCATTTAACTTTATGGATGAAAGTGATGGAAGAAAGAGAGTATATTAAAATAGGAAGGGGAATAAAAAGAATACATGAAAAATTATGGGGTGAAACTGTAGAGTGGGAAGTATTGTAGTTATGGGAGGAATCGAATCATATAACCACAAAAAGTTTCTTTAGAAAAGGTCTGAGTGGTGGATTGAACGTAAAAAGAAGTATAGAATGTGCCCCCCCCCCCCCAGTGGCAGGATGATCTAGAAAAGGAAGAGAAGTGTGGGAATGTTAATAGAAATGTATTAGAGAATTTATAGAATAATACATGAAAGTATTATAATATAGAAAAATATATAAAAGAAACTGAGAACATTTTAAGGCATTGCTGTTTAGGTAGAGATGTTATTTAGAAAGGAAAGAAAGGTGGTATCTGCATATCTGGGTAAAATAGTAAAGAATTATATTACTATGATAAGAGAAATTAAAAATGTAAAAAGGGAGCTAAAAACAATACAAGCTCAAATTATTGGTATTATAATACAGCACGTGGAAAACGTACATAAGACTATAAAGATGGAAAATAAAGAAATTTCCAGAACGACTTAAGGAAGAATTTAAAAAGACATTACCATTAGTAAATTGGATAAAATATTTAGCAAAGTGAATGTTGATATGGTGTCAGGCCCGATAGTATAGGGTATGGAATGTACAAGAATTTAATGGTCTGGCAAAAAGTGTATTTTGTAAATGTACTGACTGACTAGTTGAAGGAAGATTTTATTTATGTATATAGTTATGTAGTGGGATATAAACATTGATATGGAAAAAGATGAAAAGAATGAAGTAAAAAATGGAGACCTATCACACTAAATAACACAGATTACAAAACTTTTATGGGAAGCAATACAGAGGAGAATGGAAGGAAGATTGAGGGAATTACAGAAGAAATTATATATGGTATAAAGGGAAAGGGATTTCAAGAACGGTTATTGGTTGTGAGAGAAATTGCAGGTGACGTTAAAAGAAAAAGAAAAGATGGGTAACATATGGTAGATGATATTAGCAAGGCATTTGATACCATAGAACATGATGTTTTGCGGGATGTTATGCAGAAGTCTGGAATGGATAAAAGAATTAGGAGAGTGTGTCAGCATATCAGAATAACACGTGAAAGAAAACAAAAGCTGGATAAATGCCTGGTATACACCTCAAGCGAAAAAAATAAAAAGACCAATGGTTAGACCACAGCTGAAGATAAAAATGGAATAATCCACGTCAGGAAATAAATCACTTGCAGCTTCACAGTAGTGCCCTTTATAAAACCAAAAGTTGTAACTAAGATGTAGTATTCAAGGTAGGAAACGGTTCACTTGCAGTTTCACACCACTTTATTAAACAAGAGTAAGCGTTTTCGCGATCGCTGATCGCTTCTTCAGACTCATAAAAACAGTTAAAACATTGGTATTTAAAATATGGTTCAACCAATGAAAACACATGTAAAACTATGACATAGACTAATTAAAATTACATACATCAGTACATTAATTAGCCTTATATTATGCATAAGATGAAATAAAATATACATATAACAGACACATTTTATGTAATAATCCATATTACTTAATGTTTTAGTGGTCTGGATTTTAAAAAAGGTTTCAAGGAAACAGCATTGTTCAATCCAGGAGACCTATCTGCCTGAAGTAGTAAAATCCATCTTTGTTCTGCTTCCTCTAGCTTATTCCTTATATCACCTCCCCTCTTACTTTTATTTATTATTTCTAAAACCATGAAATTAAAAATATGTTTCCTATCTTCTTCTTCCACATGTTTTGCTAAAGCACTTGTGTCTTTTTTATTTCTTATATTTCTAAGGTGTTCAAGGATACGTTCCTTTAGACACCTATTGGTTTTGCCTATATAAAAGGCATGACAGACAGTGCAGAAGCTGAAATAAACCAAATTTTGTGTTCTGCAGTCAGCATAAAAATCTATATCAATTATAAATCCTAATGGAGGATGTTTATATGTAGATTTATTATATAAATAGTCACATGCTGTACAATTTCTGCAAGGAAAAGTCCCCTGCCTATCAGATAGGATCATTATTTCATTGTTTCTGGATTTATAACAGAGTTGCCTTTTTAAGGACCTCTTATTTCTAAAAGAAAAGCTGGGTCTATCTTCTAACAATTCTCTCAAGTCAGGATCCGACAATAAAACATTCCAATTCTTCTCAAAAATATTACAGAACCTTCTGATGTCACTTGAATAGGTTATAGGGAATCTAACTTTAAAATCATGACCTTCCTTGCTTTTAACATCTTCTATAGTATTTGAGAAGAGCGGTTTACATCTCCCATCCCTATTTTCAATGGTTTATTTAGAGCTTTCATTTATGTCTTTCTTACTATAACCTCTGTTTAAGAAGTCTTTCTCTAATATAGTCGCCTTCACAAAGCCTTCATCTGTATTATGTAAGCAGCTTATTCTCATATATTGTCCTTTCACTACATTTTTGTGTACAAATGTTGGATGCATACTAGTCTTATGTAAGATACTATTTCTCCATGTAGATTTTCTATACATCCCTGTTGAAAGTTCATCTAACGCTGTCTTCTTAACCAAAACATTTAGGAACTCAATAGAGTCCCTGGAATGTTGACTAGTGAATCTTAAAAATTCAGTGGTGCTATGTAAGTACTCCACCGTCTCTTGCAACTCTTCACTAGTACCATCCCATAACAGGAAGACGTCATCTACAAAATGTATATACCATACAATTTTGCCAGCATATTTATTGTTAGCACTTAATACATGATCTTTTTCCCATGCAGCCACTGCTAAGTTGGTGTAGCTGTTAGCACAAGCCGTGCCCATTGCTACACCAACTTTCTGTAGATAAAACTTGTCATTGAATATAAAGACATTATTTTCTTGGACAATATCAAGCAACTCACATATCAAATTAATCTTAGTGCTTTGAAAAACTTGTTTCAAGGTCAGAATATCACGTATTTTCTCAATACCCCATTTATTCGGTATCACTGTGAACAGTGAAGTGACATCCATTGTCACAAACATATAATTTCTATTAATATTCCTGGTCTTATTATAAACAGTCGTAGAAATGCCTTTGTATCCCTTAATATGGTCTCACATGATTTTAGGACTATTTGTAAATTTTGTTCAATATAAATTGAGATGGCTTCTGTGGCCCATCCTTTACTGGATACAATAGGTCTCATAGGGGGCTGTGTGATGTCTTTGTGAATTTCAGGTAGACCATAAATAATGGGTATAGTTGGATGTTCTATCTGAAAGTAGTCAAACAATTCCTCTGATACATAATTAGTAATCAATAAGTCAAAAATATATACAGATATCCTGTCAATTATACCTTGTACTTGTCTCTCATTTAGTTCAACATAAGTATCTGTATCATTCAAAAGTTCCATCATTTTCTTGTAATAAAAAACCTTATCCATTACTACTACACTGCCCCCCTTGTCAGCGGGCCTAATTTCAATGCTGTGAGAATCCTTTAGTTCTGACAGTGCTTCAGTTTCTGATTTACTCAAGTTATAAAATCTAGGTGGAAGAATTTTAGCATGCATCTCTTTAATTTCATGCTCACACACATTAGTGAAAGTTTCAACTTTGGGATGTATCTTGGGTACAAAGGCACTAGGTTGTTTAAACATATTATCAAATACATTTCTTTTAAACATGGTTTTAAGTGTTAGGTTACGAGAAAATAACTTCAGCTCTTTTAATAAATCAGTTAATACTGTTTTCTGTGCTGGAATAAAGTTCAGGCCTCTATTTAACACCGAGGCTTGTGCATCAGTTAAAGAAAAGCTAGATATATTAATTACCAAGTTTTTTGTTGGTTCTTGCTCCTGGTGTTCATATATGCAGAAGTCACTCGTTCTCGCTGCTGTAATCGCGTTCTCCCTCTTTGATTCCTGATGCTCAACCTGTCCCTTATTGGCAGCGCCTTCTTTAACACAAATGCAAGGATTGAGGTTTGTGTAGCTTCCTTTTGCTCCAAAAAAGCTACTGAATCAGAATTAACACTGGAATCCATCCTTCTGTTAGTGCAAGCCATTTGGAAAGTTTATTTTGCCATTCCACCATTTTCAAATGTGGGAGGTTCTATACATACTCTCTCTTTGCTGACATCACTGTTCTCACAGGGATTCTGATTTAAAGGGGCAGTACTATGCATATTTGAATTTTCAGAAATCTGTACTGTAGTCATTTTTTCTACATTTTCTGTACTCACAGCTGTTCTTCTTGGCCACGAAAAGACCTCTTTACATTGAAAGTCATTGAGGTCCCTTTGCAATTTTTTAGTTTTAGTATTCTGCAACCTCTTATCATAGCCCTGTATACTGTCAGCAAGTTCATCTAATTTACTGCGTAGTACCTCTATAGGAAAATTATTAGCGGGTTGTTCTTGTAGCCTCTTTATCTCATTGGCTAGCTCTTTTTCTTGTGGTTTAAAAAATTCTATAAGCAAATGCATATAATCATAGCTAAGCTGTACATTTAAATTCTGCCATTTTTAAAGTAATTCAGGGTAGGTCTCACCATAAGTAGGCATATTTAATACTCTGAGACCTCTCGGCACTATTTTATATTTTAATGATGCTTCTAGATGAAACCTTTGCCACTGTAGCCTTTTAAAGCTATATAACTTATTCTCCAGATCTCTAGACAGTTCAGTGAACTTCTTATGCGTATCATAGTCCACTTGTTCTCTTTCATTCACTGGAAAAATAGGGTTTAGCATCAAGGGGTTGGAATATATATGTAGTAATCCAACTAGTCGTTCACATTGATTCTTATTGTTGTCATTACCTTCAGCCATGTCCCAGCTTTTAAATACAGTCCAAGAAACACGTGAAAGAAAACAAAAGCTGGATAAACACCAGGTATACACCTCAAGCGAAAAAAATGAAAAGACCAATGGTTAGACCACAGCTGAAGATAAAAATGGAATAATCCATGTCAGGAAATAAATCACTTGCAGCTTCACAGTAGTGCCCTTTATAAAACCAAAAGTTGTAACTAAGATGTAGTATTCAAGGTAGGAAACGGTTCACTTGCAGTTTCACACCACTTTATTAAACAAGAGTAAGCGCTTTCGCAATCTAAGTCAGCTGATCGCTTCTTCAGACTCATAAAAACAGTTAAAACATTGGTATTTAAAATATGGTTCAACCAATGAAAACACATCTAGAACTATGACATAGACTAATTAAAATTGCATACATCAGTACATTAATTTGCCTTATATTCTGCATAAGATGAAATAAAATATACATATAACAGACACATTTTATGTAATAATCCATATTACTTAATGTTTTAGTGGTCTGGATTTTAAAAAAGGTTTCAAGGAAACAGCATTGTTCAATCCAGGAGACCCATCTGCCTGAAGTAGTAAAATCCATCTTTGTTCTGCTTCCTCTACCTTATTCCTTATATCACCTCCCCTCTTACTTTTATTTATTATTTCTAAAACCATGAAATTAAAAATATGTTTCCTATCTTCTTCTTCCATGTTTTGCTAAAGCACTTGTGTCTTTTTTATTTCTTATATCTCTAAGGTGTTCAAGGATAAGTCCCTTTAGACACCTATTGGTTTTGCCTATATAAAAGGCAAAGGGACCTCAATGACTTTCAATGTAAAGAGGTCTTTTCGTGGCCAAGAAGAACAGCTGTGAGTACAGAAAATGTAGAAAAATGACTACAGTACAGATTTCTGAAAATTCAAATATGCATAGTACTGCCCCTTTAAATCAGAATCCTTGTGAGAACAGTGATGTCAGCACAGAGAGAGTATGTATAGAACCTCTCACATTTGAAAATGGTGGAATGGCAAAAGAAACTTTCCAAATGGCTTGCACTAACAGAAGGATGGATTCCAGTGTTAATTCTGATTCAGTAGCTTTTTTTGAGCAAAAGGAAGCTACACAAACCTCAGTCCTTCCATTTGTGTTAAAGAAGGCGCTGCCAATAAGGGACAGGTTGAGCAGCAGGAATCAAAGAGGGAGAACGTGATTACAGCAGAGAAGAGAACGAGTGACTCCTGCATATATGAACACCAGGAGCAAGAACCAACAAAAAACCTGGTAATTAATATATCTAGCTTTTCTTTAACTGATGCACAAGCCTCGGTGTTAAATAGAGGCCTGAACTTTATTCCAGCACAGAAAACAGTATTAACTGATTTATTAAAAGAGCTGAAGTTATTTTCTCATAACCTAACACTTAAAACCATGTTTAAAAGAAATGTATTTGATAATATGTTTAAACAACCTAGTGCCTTTGTACCCAAGATACATCCCACAGTTGAAACTTTCACTAATGTGTGTGAGCATGAAATTAGAGAGATGCATGCTAAAATTCTTCCACCTAGATTTTATAACTTGAGTAAATCAGAAACTGAAGCACTGTCAGAACTGAAGGATTCTCACAGCATTGAAATTAGGCCCGCTGACAAGGGGGGCAGTGTAGTAGTAATGGATAAGGTTTTTTATTACAAGAAAATGATGGAACTTTTGAATGATACAGATACTTATGTTGAACTAAATGAGAGACAAGTACAAGGTATAATTGACAGGATATCTGTATATATTTTTGACTTATTGATTACTAATTATGTATCAGAGGAATTGTTTGACTACTTTCAGATAGAACATCCAACTATACCCATTATTTATGGTCTACCTAAAATTCACAAAGACATCACACAGCCCCTATGAGACCTATTGTATCCAGTAAAGGATGGGCCACAGAAGCCATCTCAATTTATATTGAACAAAATTTACAAATAGTCCTAAAATCATGTGAGACTATACTAAGGGATACAAAGGCATTTCTACGACTGTTATATAATAAGACCAGGAATATTAATAAAAATTACATGTTTGTGACAATGGATGTCACTTCACTGTTCACAGTGATACCGAATAAATGGGGTATTGAGAAAATACGTGATACTCTGACCTTGAAACAAGTTTTTCAAAGCACTAAGATTAATTTGATATGTGAGTTGCTTGATATTGTCCTAGAAAATAATGTCTTTATATTCAATGACAAGTTTTATCTACAGAAAGTTGGTGTAGCAATGGGCACGGCTTGTGCTAACAGCTACACCAACTTAGCAGTGGCTGCATGGGAAAAAGATCATGTATTAAGTGCTAGCAATAAATATGCTGGCAAAAATGTATGGTATATACATTTTGTAGATGACGTCTTCCTGTTATGGGATGGTACTAGTGTAGAGTTGCAAGAGATGGTGGAGTACTTACATAGCACCACTGAATTTTTAAGATTCACTAGTCAACATTCCAGGGACTCTATTGAGTTCCTAGATGTTTTGGTTAAGAAGACAGCATTAGATGAACTTACAACAGGGATGTATAGAAAATCTACATGGAGAAATAGTATCTTACATAAGACTAGTATGCATCCAACATTTGTACACAAAAATGTAGTGAAAGGACAATATATGAGAATAAGCCGCTTACATAATACAGATGAAGGCTTTGTGAAGACAATGACTATATTAGTGAAAGACTTCTTAAACAGAGGTTATAGTAAGAAAGACATAAATGAAAGCTCTAAATATAACATTGAAAATAGGAATGGGAGATGTAAACCACTCTTCTCAAATACTATAGAAGATGTTAAAAGCAAGGAAGGTCATGATTTTAAAGTTAGATTCCCTATAACTTATTCAAGTGACATCAGAAGGTACTGTAATATTTTTGAGAAGAATTGGAATGTTTTATTGTTGGATCCTGACTTGAGAGAATTGTTAGAAGATAGACCCAGCTTTCCTTTTAGAAATAAGAGTTCCTTGAAAAGGCAACTCTGTTATAAATCCAGAAACAATGAAAGAATGATCCTATCTGATAGGCAGGGGACTTTTCCTTGCAGAAACTGTACAGCATGTGGCTATTTATATAATAAATCTACATATAAACATCCTACACTAGGATTTATAATTGATATAGATTTTTATGCTGACTGCAGAACACAAAATTTGGTTTATTTCAGCTTCTGCACTGTCTGTCATGCCTTTTATATAGGCAAAACCAATAGGTGTCTAAAGGAACGTATCCTTGAACACCTTAGAGATATAAGAAATAAAAAAGACACACGTGCTTTAGCAAAACATGTGGAAGAATATAGGAAACATATTTTTAATTTCATGGTTTTAGAAATAATAAATAAAAGTAAGAGGGGAGGTGATATAAGGAATAAGGTAGAGGAAGCAGAACAAAGATGGATTTTACTACTTCAGGCAGATAGGTCTCCTGGATTGAACAATGCTGTTTCCTTGAAACCTTTTTTAAAATCCAGACCACTAAAACATTAAGTAATATGGATTATTACATAAAATGTGTCTGTTATATGTATATTTTATTTCATCTTATGCAGAATATAAGGCAAATTAATGTACTGATGTATGCAATTCTAATTAGTCTATGTCATAGTTCTATATGTGTTTTCATTGGTTGAACCATATTTTAAATACCAAAGTTTTAACTGTTTTTATGAGTCTGAAGAAGCGATCAGCTGACTTAGATCGTGAAAGCGCTTACTCTTGTTTAATAAAGTGGTGTGAAACTGCAAGTGAACCGTTTCCTACCTTGACTACTACATCTCAGTTACAACTTTTGGTTTTATAGGCACTACTGTGAAGCTGCAAGTGATTTATTTCCTGACGTGGATTATTCCATTTTTATCTTCAGCTGTGGTCTAACCATTGGTCTTTTCATATCAGAATAACAGACTGGATGTGTTAGTGAATGGATGCATGAAGTGTGGTATAACAAAAGGATGTCCCATGAGTGGAATATTGTTTATATTGGTGATGAATGTGATAGTGAGTGAAGTAGTTTATAAAATGAAGTATGCTAGATATGTGATGCAAAAGGAGGTGGTAGTACTGGTAGTTTTGATATGTAGTTGCTAAGAACAAAATATGGATGAGGAACGTGCTGGTTTGTCTGAATGGATGTTTAAAGAAAATGGGAATGACCTTAAATAAAGATAAAAGTAAGGGTTTGGATGATGCAAAAATTGGGTGCATGTATTTTTCAATGAATGAAGTGTCTTTGCTTGCAATAACATGTGGGAATAATAATGTAGTTGTGATATAATGGGAAGGGCTGATAAAAGAAATGAAAGAGATTTGTTTTCTCTGGAGGATATATAGATTAATGTTCAAGAAAAATGTCTATTTGGTGAATTTGGTGTTGATGGAAAAATAGTATGTATGTCAAATCTTTGTATGACCCTAGTAAAATATTAAAAGGAAATTGTGCAGTTGGTGTTTTCTTATATTAAACCCCATGAAAGCAGGTGTGTAGTACATGAGGAAAGATAAAGGGGGTTGGGTTACTAAATCTGGTTGTTTATTCTCATTATTTAAACTTTCTGTTGAGTATTAAAGTGGGTACCGGAAGAAAATGAGAATGTAATGGTGAAAATGTTTAGGTACAAGTACAAAAAATTCTGGAAGGTGATGAGAATAAGAAAAACAGAATGAGAATATATGAATAAAGAAATGAAAAATTATCAAGAAAAATACTAACATGAAAAATAAAAAATGATTTAGAGAAAGAAAGAAAAATGTGGTATATAATGTAATGAAACAATGTTGTTATGTAAATCCATGGGCACAAATACATGAAAACGTGATTAAAGGTATTAAAGTAAGGAAAAGTGGTATACCAAGATAGCATAATGTCAGGAGTTCATATGGAGACTGGTAATAAGTTATCACTAAAAGGGAATATGCCATATAAAAAGAAAGTTTAAACAGTGTAGTTATCTTGCTTGGAAGAAGAGGCAACAGAGTATTTTTAATGTAAAAGTGGTGAAACTCTGGAAGAAGTTGTGTGAAGAAACATTTTGAGAATATTAGTAACATAAACAATATAGATATGAATATGGTTATTTTTTGTTTATAGTGTTTTCATTCCAGGATCAAAATGATGAAGTCCCTTTGATCCTGGAATGAAAGCACTAAAAACAAAACACTATTAAAAGTTTCTGTGACATCTTGTGATGTTTTTTTTTTTTTGTTTGTTTTTTGAAAACATTTTCCATAATCCTTGCAGCCCAAACAAATTGCCCCACCTTTTTGGAATACCAAATAATGTAAACTTTTACATCTTGCTTGAGTTTCATAGTCAAGTCATTACTCCATATTATGTTGAGATTTTTTCAGTGTAATAATCTGTTCTTTGGTCTGTGTATTTTGGAAGTTAAACATTACATTATTGGGTGGTACCTCTGTTAACCCTTCCAAATGCTGATACGGTATTTCTGAAATATGGACAACCTGCAAAAATATATCCTTTTAATTATACTTGGTCATGACTGGTTCTGCCAGCTTGCCTTTAGATTGCATTTGGTCATGGATCTGTATCCAAGCCAGTAACATTTTCGTAAAGGAAAATGAGTTACAGCTTTATGGCATACTTGTTGCAGTTAGTCCAGTGGCTTGAGAAGTGGCCTGTTGATGTTCACAGGAGACATTTCAGAAGAAATGCCAGAGTCTGCTTCACTCTTCCAGGAGATGTAACCTTTATTACAGCTGGAAACTTCTTGAAAGCAATTACACTCCCATTTTTTAGTTTACAGATTCATAGGTTCATAGGCCCTTACAAGCCTAGCCATATTTATCCTGAGTTGTCCCAGTTGTTGGTGGTTAGATAAGTGACATTTGCAGAGGTAAGGGTCTATGGTAGTTAATAACAACTTCCTATGTCCAGGTCCAGGAGGAATATAGGCACCACCCCAGGAGTGAATTTGCAGTCACCCATCACTTGATTTAGGTTGCGTTTGAAGAGGGTCAGTGAGGGACTCTGTTTCATGTGAATTGGAAGCTTGTTCCAGAGTAGTGGCAGTGACCTGTTCATGTCAGAGGCTAGGTTAAGATCCCTGGATCGAGTGGCCCTTGTGCAGTTTGATTTATTTATTTATTTGTTTATTTATTTATTTATTTGACATTTGGTAATCAGGGAAGTCTGAATGGGCAGAGATTACTCATTTTCAGTGGAGGCCTGGAGAGAAAAGCTCCACATAAAGACTAACAGAAAAGAATAATTAAATATAAGACAATAAACAGTGAAAAATTACATATGGTAAAAAAGTACATAGATTATAAAAATACAGGATTTTACTAGTAGTAAGAATACATAGTTGAATGCAGGATTGTACTAGCAGGAATAAACAGGTCATTACAAGTAAGAATTAAACCTACAATTTATACTATGGTAGAAGGTAATACAGAGTGAATAGACTGATTGGTGGAGGAAAAGAAGAACCAAGAGATTAAAAAAGTGTAACGGTAGAAAGTTCTAAGTTGAAAGGTCATAGAAGTTATGGTGAATAGAAAGAATACGGAGATTATTAGGACTAGGAGGATGCTAAACATATGACAAGATAATAGCAAGGTAGGAGAAGAACATGAGCTAGCATAGCTGTCTCGGGGCAGATAACTGTACACACCAAAGGCGCATTTATGAATGTGTAGCATTTCCATCAGGGCCATGTCAGACACTGTCCTTTTAAGCCAGACACAGGTCACCTCTTAGCAACCTGTAGGAGACAGAATACAGTGACAGGGCTTTCAGTCGTTCCACGTAAGACTTGTTTTGTGTACCCTGTAATTTCTTAGTGAGAAACCTCTGTGGTCTCTCCAATTGTTGCAGGTGTCTGGTGAGGTACATGTAAAAGGGGGCATTGTACTCAATTACTGGTCTGATGAGGGCTGACCTTAACCATTATACCACAACACCAAACCCTGGAGGGCATCATAGCACCCTCAGTAAACAACTGTCTCAGGGCAGGTAACTGCGCACAGCAAAGGTGCACTGGAGCAAAACTGAAGGCTGAGGGCAATACAGTTTAATTTATGTTGTTTTGATAAATAGTAATCAAAAGCTTTGCCAGTCTATAATCACAGCAGACTCATACACAAACTGCATTATATGTAATGCAACATTCGTATTGACTGTTAGGGCAAACCATCTTTCAGTACTTTTTTGCAGTGATATACAGAAGAATCCATGCTAGTATTAGAAAACATTTGTTCACTTTGAAAACAAGCTTTCAAAATAACATAATTGACACCAAGCTGTTAAAAATAAATAAGTAAAAAAACAATTCATCTAATGACACAATTTTTAAAAATGCATAAAACTGGGATTTCACAGTGCTTCAAGATTTTGGTCACTCCTTTCAACCATTCTGTTAAGTAATACAAATAAAAGTTCATCTTCACTATCTGAAGTGTGACAGCAACTTCTGAATAATTAGCAGATTTGCTGGCTCATAAATGCAGCATAACTCAAAAGGCAGACATGAACTAAATGCAAAGGGACCAAACACAGACCTCTGAGCACACTCTTTATAACCAGGCATGAAAGAGAAATCGTATTCTTTGACAATGGATTTACAGTTACTAAGCCAAGTTCTTATCCAGTTGTTTATGTAAATGTTCATTTTTAAACTTAATAAAGTCTCTGACAAGTTGAATCATATCAAAGGCCCTTAGTAGATCTAATAATATCACACCTACAGGGATGCCAACATAATAAAAAATAACTATGTTCTTAAAAAATCTTAACTAATTTATGAATAGAAATACATGGGGTGACTAAACAATCTTTCAAAATGCCCACAAGGTGAGATTTGTGCTTGAAAGTGAGGGTGTGTGCATCCTGAAATGGGTTAGCACCCCATTCATTAGGGTGTGTAGACCCTGCAATGGTATTCATGAGGGTATGTGCATCATGCAATTGGTCTTCACCCCATTCATGAGGGTGTGTGCATCCTGCAATGGGTCAGAACACAATTCATGAGGGTGTGTGCATCCTGCAATTGGTCAGCACCCCATTCATGAGGGTGTACGCATCATGCAATGGGTCAGCACCCCATTCATGAGGGTGTGTGCATCCTGCAATGGGTCAGCACCCCATTCATGAGGGTGTGTGCATCCTGCAAGGCGTCAGCACCCAATTCATGAGGGTGTGTGCATCCTGCAATGACTTAGCAACCCATTCATGAGGGTGTGTGCATCCTGCAATGACTTAGCACCCCATTCATGAGGGTGTGTGCATCATGCAATGACTTAGCACCCCATTAATGAGGGTGTGTGCATCATGCAATAGGTTAGCACCCCGTTCATGAGAGTGTGTGTGCATCCTACAATGGGTTAGCACCAAATTCAGCATTAGTCTGCCTTGTGTTCAATGAGTACTCGGACAAGTTCTGGCTACTCCATGATCCTACATTGAATTAAGTGACTAATAAATGAATAAATATTTAACTAATTCCTTCCAGTACAGCTCTTTTGATTGTGTACTTTTAACTCCCAGTGGGCGTTGCTTGAAAGTCCATTATACTCTCCATACTGAATGGAAAGAATTTTAACTTCAGCAGCAGCACTCTCAACTGGTTCTCAGGTTACTTGAGGGATAGACTTTTCAGATATATGTCAATAACCTTTTTTCTAATATTGGTTCCCTAATTACTGGTGTCCCACAAAGCTCAGTCCTGGGATCTCTCCTTTTTAATTTTCATTAAAGACATGATCCAATAGCTCCCAACCCTCAATTCTACCATGCAGGCGTATGATGTCCTTCTACTAGATTCAGATAAACCTACAGAAGTACAAGACAGAATGCAAAATACTTTCACCTCTGTGCAGCTGGACTTAAAATAACAAATTGTTAATCAACCCACAAACGTCAAGTGTCATGACATTTGGCTCAGCCCAAACAAACATTCTCCAATATATCACAGGTTCATAGGCAGGTGCTAGGCTAGCTGACTTTGTGGGTCATTTTAAGCCTATCCAATTTCCCTTTCAAAGGTGAGAACCAAACCCTGTACTTTGTGTCTGTAAGGTAAACACCTTAATCATACTACCAACCCCAACCACTATATCTTCAACAGCAGTAGAAGACAACACAAACAACACAATTCCAAACATAGAAAGATACCCAAGACTAACATTTGATCCAGATAACCTTCATACTATATACTGAAAAATCATTAACAAGGTAGCTCAATCAAAACTTTGCTATAGGACTTCATGCCTACAGAGCCCTACAGCACAAAGACCAATTCTCATATTTAAAATGGAATACAACCCCCCCCCCCACTAATACTACAGTCTGGGATTGAAAACTACACACTACAAATTTTAGAAAATAAAATATTT